>NC_134483.1:60509017-60621130 GCF_040206685.1 Ascaphus truei
ATAAACTGTAAAACTAAATGTTAAATGAGGGTAAGATTGCTGCTGTAGTTTTATTGACTATTATTAATGGAAACCGCGGAAATTTTGGTTGGCCCTTAAAAATTCCAAGAGTAATTGAACCGCAATGCTGGGGTCTATGCATATAGGTAAAAGTGGTGCAAATCTGCACCTATATATCTCCACCACATATTTTAACCCTTTCGGTGGTGGAGGGGCCACGGCACATTGCGATCATGTGACATAGTGGCTAAGTCTTAGGGCACCAAAAGGGTTAAAGGAAAAACATTGCAAGTGAAGCCCCCTTTCCCTATGCCTAAGGGAAACTACACGTGCTCCTATACTTGTTTGCTCACAGAAGGCCTAAGCCTCCGCCGCTGGGAGCCTGGGGTGAGTTCTTTCTCCTTGCAGTGCAGCGCCTCCACCTATGAGGATCCCAGCGTGTATAAATAAACGTTACTATACATAATACTACACACATGCCTGCTTGTCACGATGAGTTGAACCATGTCCCACGTACCGGGCCTCCAACACAAATCCCCTCTCTCCTAAGGGTCCTGATCCACCTTGTGGGGTGAGCTCCAGCTGGAGTGTCTCACCTGAATGTCTCAGGGTTCTGTTGCCTGGTCCCGGGCCACAGGTTGCCATGTGGCCATCTGCCACCAGCGCAACAATACTAATAAGGGGAAGAGTCCCTATCTGGGGCCTTCCCTATAATACTGCTCTTCGTGTGTTACAGGCCTAACTGGGGCCTAGGGGCAGAGTTCTGGACTAGTCCAGGGGCTACTGGCACCCTGGACACATCCCTCCTCTCTGCCACTCCTGCTATACTGACTTCGTGGGTTCTCCTCCCACGGAGGATATCCTGTTCCTCCTCTGCCAGAGTCCCATTGGCTGGGACAGTCCCATGTGGTATTTCTCTCCCACCTGAGGACTCTTGGACTTGTAGTCCCGCTGCTTCATCTGCGGAGCCGTGCTAAGATGGCCACCGCACTCGACACACTGCGCATATGCACCTCACCACGCTGCGCATGCGTGATTACCAAAATGGCTGCCCCCACTTTCCCGATCGTGCGGTGCTCTGGCCAACTACTTGAAAGCTCCCCCGCACCGGAGGCAGGGTAGGGGGACTCGGCTACACAAACAATAAATGTTTTTTGCTTTGATACATCTGGTGCAATTAAAAAAATCTAACTAATTGCATCCTTAAGGCTGCGCTTATAGTGCCGGCGACAGCGATGCGACAGTGACGTCAAGTGGCGGTCGCTGGAAAAATCGATTTGATTTCCAGCGATCGCGACCAATCCGTCGCTCTGTCACGCCATCGCGCCTCTTCTACTATAAGCGCACGTGACTGCGGCAATACATTTGTTTTGCTGCGACGTCGCATCGCCGGCACTATAAGCGCAGCCCAAGTATCAATATGGCAACATATAATGGACGTTAGAGTGATATTGCTGCTACCCTAATGCCTAAGGAGTTATCTTTTATTTATCTGTTCCTTGCATTGTCATATATGAAAATATCAGGATTTCATTAGTACAGTATGGACTACATACTGCAATACAAGTATTCTGGATAAGATACTGTATGATCAAATAAGTTCAAAAAATGACTTAAGGTAATACAGTTAGTATGCAGGTGGTAATTAACCATAGTTAAAGTAGAAAATAATGTCCTTTACACTCCATGAAGCTACAGTGGGTAGAATTATGTTTTGGTTGCGTTGGGTGATATAAAGTCAGATAGTCAACTAGTTTATTTTTCCATAATCATAATTGGAAGCAAATGTGCTGGACTATTACACACTCCTTGACAGTGCTCCAGCTAGCAGTGGCGTTTAATTGAGAAAATGTTGTCAACACGCTCAATCCCACCCATGCTGCTACTTTCATCACATCAATTTGTCTTTTCTGAATTACTGGCGTGTTATCCTTTTGCATAACACTATTACAAGTACATTGGGATGTACTGACAGTGCAAATATGCAGCTGATTTTGTCACATAAGGTATGGTATGCTGTTTCAATTTATGATTCCTATAGCTATAGATGATAGGCGTATGATACAATCAGCCATTCTGCTATAACATTGAAAAAATGGGAGGAAAATACAAAATAAAGTATTTGTGATAGTTCTGTGATGGGGAAAGGTTTCTATCCAGCTGACTACTATTAGAATGAAGGTCTTCTTCTATCATGAAATGAATCATGAATCAGACTGGAGTCTAACTTCAGATCATGTGCCCACATTAAGAATATGAAAGAATCCTTGCCTGACCTTTCCGTAGGAAGACTTAACACAAAGCATATAACTTTAAAGCAACAGGCGATTACAATAAGCTTTACTCTGCTGGACACACATCAGACAGGTGTGTTTCCTGCTCAAAGAATTCTTAGGAAAAGGCAGAAACATATTTTGCTGAAATTCATAACTGTTCACAGACATCTCTTCCATGATCGAAAAATCTTTAAAATACCTCTCATATCATAGGGATTAAGCATTATTTGCTCGTAATCCCCTGAGGCTTTGAAGTTATCAGTTACAGATTTGCTTTGTAACCCTCAGCATTACCTAGTTTTATTGCATATCTGGCAAGCATTTTAACTGCTTTACAGTACCTAGCCATCCAAACGTTGTTATCAAGTGTCAATGCTTTCTTCCATTAAGCTAACATTTCTTTTTTTCAGTGAGACGGAATACAGAGCCTCTCACCTTGAGGTCTTCACAATAAATCTTGAAAATGTTGACGTGTCTCTGTGTGATGTCTTTGTTCTGGCAACTACTACAATACCAGGTCAATGCATAGATTAAGTAGATCAACCCTTTCCTCCATCTCTTCCTAAAACCTCTGTTACATTGGTCCTCAGAGAAGTACTAAGCCCAGAGGTAGCAGACATTATTATTTCCACTGGCATGTTGCAGCGGGACATACACAGCACTCAGCAGCAGAAGCGACCGTTTCTTTTAATTAGCTGCTTAAGGGACGGGCTGGGTCTAAGCACCAGAGGGTGCAGTAGCGCTTGCTACTGTACATCTGTAGCTTTTGTCCTGTTCTCACGGCATACTGTAGCTGTTCATGTCACAATGTTCTCTGATAGATCATGTTACGTCTCCCTTTAATGAACATATTGGGTGTTTTCATCAATTATTCTTGTTTAGTAGATACTATTTTTAACTACAGTATGTGTATTATTAATTATTTATTTATAAAAATGTTCTACCAGGAAGTATTACATTGAGAGTTACCTCTCGTTTTCTAGTATGTCCTGGGCACAGAGTTATGATGACAAATACATAGTTGCATTAAGTGAACAGGGTTCTGATGCAAACACTAACTGCCTTTTTTTAAACAGCAAAATGGATCCAAAAAGGGGGGGGGGAAATCCACACATTATGTATAAAGACATTGCATGAACAGTTTAACATATTTTATCTTTTAGGCATATGTAACAGTTACAGACCAGATTAAAATGTGAGACAGCTTTAGTTTTGAAAGAACTTAGGGCTCTATGCAGTAAGCGCCGAAAAAGTGCAATCGCCAAGGGTACCTTATCGGCATGATTCTGGTGATTTTCCCTCTCCGTATGCAATAAGTGCCGAATCCCTTCCGAATCAAGCCGAAAACATTTGCTCCCACTCTGCCGATGATTTGCCGATCACACACAGGTGTATCGGCGTGCATGGCGAGGTGGTGTTAGGTTCCCCAATTAAACTTCTTGCTGAATCTGCCAAGCAAGCATGTTTTGGATTGAGCGGCCCATTTAAAGGCAGCGTGTATTTTTATTCATTCTCTGTGCTGTTGGGAGAGAGTGAGAGAGAGAGAGAGAGAGAGAGAGACACACACACACACAGAGCTGGCCAATTTACATATTTCATATTGACTGAGACAGTTGTGGTGTATTGTGAGAGGTTTGTCCTGTGTTGTTTTGTTTACATCTTTGTTTTGTTTTCACTTTGTAAGTGTTCAGTGCGATTGTCTTTACATTTCTTTTCTGTTCTTTGTGAGTGCTAGAGGTATGGCCACAAGGCGTGGGAAGAGTGATGCTGGTGTGAGTGGTACTGGTAGCCGTGTGAGTACGCGTCTGAGTGAACGTAGGATTCAGGGGAGTGCTGTTGCTGCGAGTGTGAATGGTGTTGCTGGGAGTGCGAGTGGTGTTGCTGCGAGTGCTGCTGGTGGCTCTGTTGCTGGTGCTGCTGGGGTGTCTGGTGGTGGGGTGGTTGCTGGTGGCCCGCTTTTGGAGTCTTTTCCATTGGAAGAAGGAGAGTCCAGTCAGCATCAGCCAAGCTCTGAGCCTGAATGTATTCGGAAGAAACGTGTGGAGCGGCCACGTAATCCTCGGTTCAATGAAGACAAAAACACAGTTCTTGTTACAGGGATTCTGGAGCACTATGACTGTCTGTATGGGCATTTACTTGGTAAGTCTATCTTTGCATTGATTCTTCAAAGACATGTTATCCAAGGTCATGTGAGATGTCTTAATATCAAAATATTATTCTATAATATCTATCAATTAAACTTAATTGTTCCACACATATTCCTTCATGCTTTAGAACGACCATAACAATCAGTCTAAAAATGTTGCCAAAGTTCATACAATATTCATGCAAGCTTCATTACATTTCTATGTTTACACGTAAATGCTCATGTGGTACACATATTACACCTAAACCAGCATGTTTGGTATCTCTTAGAACAGGTAGCAGTTTAGGAAACTGATCGTTTTTATAATAATAATTAACGTCATATATTTTGTATGTATTTCAAGGGCGGACAAGTTTAGCATCAAAAAAAGAAATGTGGGATCAAATAACCTTGGCTGTGTCTGCGTGTGGGAATCATGTCAGGGACCGGGCGAATTGTCGGAAGAGATTCAATGATATCAGGGCAAACTTAAAGAAAAAAATACAAGCACAACGGATGCATGCTTCTGGCACTGGAGGTGGGCCGCCAGCACAATCTCTAATCTTAACACCATTGGAGGAGCAGATGCGGGAAAAAATTCTTCCTGTCGTTGTGGAGGGTTTGCCCGGGGACAGAGATATCGGAATTTATTCTGCTCCATTTCCACCAGGTGACAAATATTACTGTACTAGGCGTGTCGTAGGTTACAGTTCTTATCTATATTTCCGCTACAACTTATACTTTCTTCCCAATATAAGCATACCTACATATATATCTGTATATATGTCTCTCTCTATCTATCTATCTATCTATCTATCTATCTATCTATCTATCTATCTATCTATCTATCTATCTAGATTTATATCTAGTTGTCCTACAAAAAGTAACAATTAATATATATGGTGGCAAAAGGTGGCACTGAGTGCTCATTTGCATGTCATTTCCCAGAATCCCTTGCTGCAGTGGAAGCACTGTATGCTGGGCGATGATGGGGAAAGACAGTGTTGCAGACCTGTCAAAGACATGCAAATGAGCATACAGTAATATTTACAGTTGCTATACAGAGGCGACACGTTTTATTTGAACTCGGCTAGTTCCGCAAGCCGGGAGATGTCCCGGCTTGCTAGCCGAATCCCCTCGGCGTGCCGCGCGTCACCGATGCATGGTCACGCTTCATCGGGTGCCTGCACCCCCTGCGCGCGTGCCCAGGGCTCCCCGAGGGAGCCCTGGTGTCCCGCGATGTGGGGGGCGGCAGTGGGGGGTTCCGGGGGACCCGGCGGACCCGGAGAGGGGAGGGGGAAGCCCTGATCGGAGGGCTGCTCCTCCGAGGCTTCGGCGCGCGCCCGGGACACCACGGCGCGCGCCCGGTTACTGTCGCGGCCAGACCAGGTAAATGCTCAAATAAACTTAGCCGCGACAGTATATATATATATATATATACATAAATTAGTGATAATCTATGTTACACCTATAAACAGGCCATTACTGCCTCATCAAGTCTTGCATGGAAGATAGTGCATTCAAAGGCGAACATTCATAATTTGCACAAACACATTTCGTTATGTTTAATTAAAGCTCTTTTTTTGCTTCATGTAGTATACTGAGAGCATAAATAGGAACATGTACCATATGGTATTTAATTGTGTTCATATGTAGCTCACTTCCGATTTTTATTTCGCTCATGTACCAGTGTATGAAACCAGCTGCAATTAATATGTAATCACAGCATAGATGAGAACACAGGGGGTGGGGTTGGGCACCGAGCCAGATCACAGGGTCATGTTACGGTCAAGTCTTGTGGGACGCCTTACAGGTGGTAGAAACAAATAAAAGGTCAGGGTGCTGTCACATCTTAGGGGAGGGACTACAGTTGTTAGAAGCTGACAAGATGAACAGAAGTTCATCACATTCATTTGAAATGGTAATTCTATGAAGACTTTCACCCACCAGCCCACTATATATGAAAACGTACGTTAGTCATTCGTTGACGCATATCTTCTTTTAACCTTATAGAAACGCCACATTATCCCACCAGTAGCATCTGTGAGCGACACACTGCATGTGTTGATGAGTGTCAGCCACATTGAGCGCTACACCTGCTTCTCTTAAATGTTCCCACAGATCACTAAAAACATTCATTCACATTTCCACAATTAGTTACTGAATTATAAAATTATAAGCAGAGTCAACTTTGCTGTCATGGTAGTGATGTACATTATTATTGTTAGATTACTACACAACATATGCAACGTATGTACAACAGAACACTTAATTTTAGAACGCATTCCTGCATGAACACTGTATGTTGTATGGTTTTTACAATAAATGTGACAATTAGGTTCACATGTACATTGATGTAAAGATGGATAATGTACAGCTTGGCAGAAACATAATGTCATTTCCTTATGTGATGCTGATATTTAGCCATAAATACTCCCACTACACAAACTTTATGTTAATTATGTACACATGTCAATAAAATTCTTATGTTATTCTTCTATATAGTTGCTCCTGAAGCTCATGTGTCACCTGACACTGAACATGTCTCATCACCTGGCTCATCCAGCTCATTATCAAGCATGGAACGTGAGTGTATGAGGTGCAGGACATCTAATGTGTACATTTCTAGATGTTAATTTGCCATGCTAAATAAATGCCTTTCACATGTAATTAACTTCACATCAGTTATTGTCACAGAAGATGTAGTTTTTCAGGACAACATGTATTGTGTGTGTTGTAAACTATCAGCTAGGAGTTGTGTGGTTACAACAACCTTCATTCATTCTTCTTTCACACTGAGTCGAAACATAATTGTTACTTCAAGCATAAACTTTTAATTTGACACAAATGAAAAATTATGGAAACATGTTATTGTTACACTGTGAGAACAACTCTCATTATATTGATAAACAAGTGAAAGTTCCATGGCAGTTCATAATGTCTTTCTTTATTTGTAGAAGCAGATGTTGCCACTCAAGGACAAATTCACTCAAGTGACCATGAAGATGTTCCCACTCCTGGATTAACCCAGCATTCAAGTCCTCCTGCTCGTGACACCTACTCAGCTATTGCAGCTTCTGAAGAAAGAATCTTGGGTGAAGAAAATCGTCGCCATTCAGAAATGATGTCAATGCTTGAAAGGATGATATCACTGCAGGAAAGGACAATATCACAAATGTCACAAATTGAAAGAGTCATCATCCAAGTTCCTAAAGAAATACAAAATGTAAACAGGACATTACAAGCAATAGTTGTGAATCTAAGCCAAGCAAATCAGTTGCGAATTACTGCAAGAGAACAACAATTCCACTGTACCCCATCTGAGGATGGTTCTTTACATGCTGCTACTTTTTCTCCAGATTCATCAGTTCTTCATTCCCCGGTTGTGGATGATACCGGTACAGTAGGTGCAAGTTCTGTGCAGGTCCCTGTCAACATCCAACCGCTTACATCTGTTCAAAATCAGGAACGGACACCTACAAATGAGACACGAAAAAGAAAGTTAGGGCAACAATTACTACTAACCAGCTTTTGGAAAAAGATTAACACACCAAAACAAGAAACTGCTCCAACCTCAGTCGTGCAATGTTTAGCACCTGGTTCACAACTGCCACAGGCCACACCCAGTGCCCCTGAAGTGCAACAGCCCACACCCAGTGCCCCTGAAGTGCAACAGCCCACACCCAGTGCCACTGAAGTGCCACAGCCCACACCCAGTGCCCGTGAAGTGCCACAGCCCACATCCAGTGCCACTCAAGTGCCACAGGCCACACCCAGTGCCACCGAAGTGCCACAGCCCAAGCCCTGTGCCCCTGAAGTGCCACAGCCCACACCCAGTGCCACTGAAGTGCCAAAGCCCACACCCAGTTCCCCTGAAGTGCCACAGCCCACACCCAGTGCCACAGAACTGCCACAGGCCAGTACAAGTCGTACAGTTAAGGCCAAAGTACTTGGCAAAGGGAAAAGGCAAACACAACAGCCAACAAGCAGGCCTGTGACTCGCTCTCAAAAGGATAAACAAAAATAAATAATCACATTCACTAAATGTGTTGGTGTCCTGGTGGTGTTTACGGCAGACTATTTCATGCATAGAGTATGTATGATCATGTACAGATGCTTGCTAACATTCAAGTATGTCCTTGAACACATGAACGTTTAGAAATGTTCACTGACTGAATAAAGGCATATTTAATAACATATGATTATGTATTAATCATCAGTTGATTAATGGTACAACATTACACACTTGCCATGTTTATAGAAGCTGAAATTCACTTAGCTCTTGTTCAAGATGAGATGTATGTGGGTTTGTTTGGTAATGTAGATAGTCATTGCATGCTAATATTATTGACATACAACTTTAAGTAACTATCCATATAACAGCATACATTTTGATGTTGTGTTTTCTGGTGTCTTAACTCTGTAACACATTACTTACCTTAATCTTCTTTCATAGTTCATAATGTTGGCATGTGATCATGTATGATTTTTGGTTACAATAACAGATCTGTTAGTGTGTATGAATATATCTGTAGTCTCTCTGTATCTCTATGGATACACACACACACACACACACACACACACACACACACACACACACACACACACACACACACACACACACACACACACACACACACACACACACACACACACACACACACACACACACACACGTATATGTATATGTGTATATATATATAAACTGATAAAGATATATATATATATATATATATATATATATATATATATATATATCTTTATCTGCCACTGTTGTCAGCAAACAGGCCTTGTGTTAATGAGATATAAATGTTAGGACACTTGTTAAAATTATGGGATCAGTATGATTCAGCCCATAATTCACTCACGTGTATTTAACTTTGAATATGATTACAACAAGGCCTACTTACACACATGAATGGCTTTAGTTTAGCACTCTATATATAATATATATAATCAGAATTAACAGTACAGGCCTTCATGGCTCAAAAGAGGCCTTGTTTGCTGTTAACTACTACTTATACACAGCTGACTCAAATAGGCCCTCAAACATACTCACCAAGTAATGTTATAAACTGTAATTAAGTGTTAATAGAATTACAACAAGGCCTGTTAGCACACAAGGCCTTCAATGTACAGATATATATATATATATATATATCTATATATCTATCTCTATATATATATCAACATATCTATATACATATATATATTTACACACAATATATAGTTAATAATGTTATAGATAAATATATATATATATACAGTATATATATATATATATTTATATATCAAGAGAGAATAACTGAGAGAGTCAAAGAGAGAGTGAAAAAGAGAGAGAAAGAGAGATGAACAGACAGAGAGAAAAACAGAAAAAGAGACAAACATGCAGATGTGTGTGTATGGTTACATCTAGCTAAGTGTAGCCAGAAATGTGTTCAGCATAGCACTGTAGATGATTTCACACACATTGTTATTGTAATTAAAAGAGTCTACTTGTTTTGCACATGTTGATTGCCTAAGCCGAAAGTAAAGTTTCGATTCCTGTGAAAAGAGTATCTTACCCAAAGAATTTCAGCCAATGATTGTAACAAATTTCTTGTGGGAGAAAACCTAGGCGTATAACTGCTATGTTGTATTATAACCTTGGAAGAAACCGCGAAGATAACATGTAACTATTCGCACATTCAGCAGACATCCGTATGCGTTCAACTTCACACAACGTACACTTGAAGAGAGAAGAAATGGCAGAAGCTTCCACATTGCACAGCCATCCACGTAAATCATGCAAATTTATGATTTATGAAGCAATCGAATCAACGCCAGAGAAAAGTGCAAACGTGACCAAAATCTATGACTTGATCGAAAAGAAATATCCATACTACCAACAACCTGACATACAACAAAATTTTAAAACTTCTGTACGATTCACTTTATCCGCAAATGAATGTTTTGAGCGTGTCCATGATCGGCTAGATCAACGATATGGATGCTGGCATGTTGCGCCATCATTTAAACTTACCATGGAACATGGAACATATCTTCTGTTAAATAGCATATTTTTGCCTAATACCAGTAACACTGAAGCCGCACCGACTGTCACGTCTGCTGATCTACCTGCACCCTCCATTCAGCCAGAGCAGATGCAAGATGGACGTAACTACTATGATATGTATCCAAACTTATATGGGCAATACCAATGTGAATGGGAGAACAACCAACAACTGTATGTACCTTCGGACGTCTTGTTTGAAGAAGCCACTGCAGATCCATATGCCGCCCTCATGGAGATGTGTGTGATCCAGGATTCAACGGTTGCCTCAACCATGGATGATACTGTTGTGCCTTCCTGCAGCGAGCAGTTGCAGCCAAATCAGTTTTGACTTCTACAAGAATGGTAAATACAAATTTCGTTATGCCTTTACTCAAATTATATATGTGTACATTAATAATATACACCATTTGAGTGGATACAGCTTAACATTGCAGGCTTACATGTAGGGTGCACAAATACATTATTTCCTATAACAATATACTACATGACGAACCATTAGTACACATTGGTGACGGAGTCCTAAATCCTAGATTATTATCGCTTTTAAAGTATCATTTCAACATGTTACACTAACTGTAACACACACACACACACCTCATTGTTTAACATACAACATATAAATGCAAAGTGTCGCCCACATATGACGTGGGACCGTGGTCATGTCCCAAGGCGTCCTTAAAAAGGTTTACCGATGCAAGCCCCACCCCCAACCGACGTGCACACGTGAAACCATATTGGCTGTGCCCGTAGCTTATTGTTACGGTCAGTGCAGTGTATCATGCGCGCGCGTCGGTGGGGCGGTGTGTGCACAGCGCTGGAGGCCAATGTTAATTCAGTGGGAGGGGTGTTTGCGTGCATTTCACGGTGCCTTAACATGACGTCACACGTCTTTTGTTCACTCAATGGCTGATCGTCCGTTTTTTCCGTGGGCACACGTCCGTTTACAAAGTTTAGATATGTACGTGTGTAGAAGTGATTTTGTTTCGCTTCCATATCATAACTTCCAGCCATGATATGCATACTGCTAGCAGCACCATGGAGGGACATGTATTGAACGCACAGCATACACATCGTTTTGCGCATGCGCTAAGACTTAGTCCATACATTCGTGACGTGCGCGCGCAACAGACGTTGTGCGCGCACATTATTATGTATACAGGCACCGGAAAAATCAAATCCGTAGTAATGCCAGCAACGCCATTTGAAAAATGACACAGTTCTGTATCTGTAGTTTTATCCTTGCAGTTTAAACATATACGTTACTTATGCGTGAATATCCACAATTATTTAGAGATGTGTTAAGCGTTGTCATGCTGAGACATATATAAATGTGCCATCTTGGGACATGATGTGTTTGCTGTATTTCACAGATGTCGCAGATGAATACATGGGACCAATGTATGATTTCAGATGAGCCAATCGTTATATTAGGTGATTGTGACGACGAGCGAACAACTATTATAATAAATATGTAACAATGCTTTCAATGATTGGTGCGCAGATTAACAATCACTACATAATGATATCCTCTTATGCAAATATTTACTATGCACTTAATTAACATAATGATGTTGCTAAGCACTGAAGTTAGAACTTATATTGTTTTTTGGTTCTTTTCTACTAACATTATATGTATTGCCATGTGATATATGCAACCAACATTATCACTCAGCAAACACATTAATCTACTATATATTCTAATCTCACGTGTGATTTGTCAAAGAATGTAAATGCTACATAACAACTCGTAGACTTTGTATCTGAACGTACACAATAACAATAGGGAGGTGATAGAAACTGTTTAGTCGTGTGCATTTTATATTTTCACCGAAGTTGTAGTGCTAACCTAACATGCATGAGCTAATGAATGTTAGTTAAAGATCATGAAACCATGAACATTTGTGTGTACATTTTATTCACACAACTAACTATAGTTTAGTGTTATTAGTAAACGTTCAACACATACATAGCTAAGTGAGACCGATGATAAAAGCAACATTATTATGTTGGTTTATATTATTCACGTAGAAATACATGCATCACACAAAAACTACAACACACACACACACACACACACACACAGTTGCTGAAATGTGTGTGTATGCAAATGTACACTTCATTTATGTTCATATGTTGACATTAGTTATAAAGGATCATGATCATTATGAATAACTAACGTGAATGAAATAAAAATTATATTAACAACATTGTCATTGTGTTGAATGAATTAGGAAAAGCTGAGAATCCAAATAACTATACTTTGGAATGGTGTTAACATTTTGACACATGTTACATGTACGTCAAATCAACACACATCTTTCACTTATACATACACATGTGACAATGTAGTAATCAACATGAAGATGAAGTGATACAATAACTAATCACATACATTGCAATGTTAATGATGTTTAAAACATTGGTGCCTTTTCATACAAACATGCATTGAGTGTTAAGATCGCTCATGTGCATCAATGGATGTTCTCCTCCCATAATCAATAGCTGAGCAGGGTTTATCCCCTTCTCTCCCCCCACCCCTATATTCCATGAATGGATGTTGTTACGTTTGCTAAATTACATGTTATGTAATGTCCCTAATGATTTTAAAAGACACTGCACAATAACCACCAAGTGTAGCTAAACGCACGTACACAATACAGAAACGACATGTTTCAATTGTCACATCTTTGTCATTACGTTCTGTTTATACATCCTGTAACTATACCTGTATCAAGGTTTGCACATCTTATGACAGATGTGAATTCAAATACATACCATGAGCAGTCATTGAAGTGATATACCTTGAAAAAGAAAACATGAATGAATATAAATCATTGTCATTACATGTTCATTAAGGTAAGCAACACACAAAATTGACCATTTTGTGTGTGATATGAAACAACATCTAGAATACGTCAAATATGATCTGAAATACACAATAGTGTACACATCATTGTGACTCACATGTCACACTGCAAAAGAAACATTGTATGTAACCATATTGACTATGGACATAGTAGGTTTATTGTGTATGCATAACCAAAAAGAGCATGTACATAAATTATAGATTTAGAACACATTATTTCTTCACGTACACACAACACCTTTTATTAGTAAGAAGTATAATACAACCTGTTGATGAATGACATACCGGTGCCACATGCAATTGTCCACACAGCAGAGAAGAGAAAGGTGTGCGAACCATATTCATCTGTTTCCTAAGTGAATGGTATTTGGACAAATATATTTATCATAAGAAAGAATGAATACATCTATGTAGTACTATGAACATATACAGTATGTATTTGCTTACATGAAAAATAGGGGTTTATGACATTCAGACGTGTCTCAACACCACTGGCTGTTTGGTCATTGTCAGCTGGTACATTGACGGGATGCTCCTCCTCCAAACCCTGACGTATGTCTGTTTGTACATTATTGCGGAGTGCCACATTGTGCAAAATGCAACATGCAATTATAATATCAGACACTTTAGCAGGCTTATATTGAAGTGCCCCACCAGTTCTATCGAACACCTAAATCTTGTCTTGGGAAGCCCAAATGTCCTCTCTATGACGGATCGCGTAGATATATGGGCAACATTGTACCTCTCCTCTGCTTCACTTTGAGGGTTTGCCACAGGGGTCAACAGCCACGGCCTAATTCCGTATCCTGAGTCACCTATAATCCATTGTGTACAAATATGAAACAATTAGTGTTAACATTATTACATACAACATTTCCTAGAAAACCAAGAGTTGTTTGTTAACACATCATAATATGTACTCACCCACCAGCCAACTAGGTCCAAAATAGCCTTCTTCGAAAGCATGAAAGACTGATGAGTTTCTCAGGATAGAGGAATCATGACTGGAACCAGGGAATTTGACTACCACATGCATAATCTTCATCATGGCATCACATACCACCTGTACATTCAGGGAATGGTAGTGCTTACGGTTGTGGTAAGCATGCTCACTATGACTAGGCGGGATCAAAGCAACATGGGTGCAATCGATTGAACCCATCACACATGGTATCCCGGCTATGGTATAATAGCCATTCCTGACTTCCAGCCACTCTGTGTGCTCTGTAGGAAAATGAATATAATTCCTAGCGCATCTATTGAGTGCACATAGAAACTGGGTAAAGGCCCGCGAGAATGTAGATTGCGAGACCCCGCCCACTATGCCCACAGTTGTCTGGAATGACGCGGAAGCAAGATAATGTAATGAGCACAGCATTTTAACAAGCCCAGGGACTGCACAACCTCTGGCTGTCACAAAATCTAAATCTCCCTGTATCTCTTCATAAAGAGCTAAGATTGCTGCTGAACTCAAACGATAGCGACTTACAATCTCCTCCTCACTCATCCCATCTAACAGCGTTCTCTCCCTGTACAAAAGAGGATGAGGCACAACTTCTCTCCTCTCTCTTCTCCTCTAATCTCCTTGCCCTCTCCCTGTCCCTCGACCTCTCCCTCTACTGTCCGCGTGCCTGTTCCTGTCACTGTCCCTGCCACTGTCCCTGCCTCTGTCCCTGTCCCTGCCTCTGTCCCTGTCCCTTCCTTGGCCTGTGACATCCTCTCCATCAGCAAGCCTCTCGTCCAATAGAATGTTCCTCCGTCTCATAAACATTCGCATCATTTTCAGGTCTGTAGCTGTGAATGCGCAGGTAATTGCCCTCCTTTAAATACCTATGTGACGATGTCAGGTGACTTGCTGAAGTGCAAGGTGTTACATTAACATATCCAAGTAGTTCACTCCCAACGTGTATCCATTAGCAATTAAAATAATTATTTATGTGTGTTCACCAGGCAATCATGATATTTGAGAATGATGTAACGTTAAGCTTTGAACAAGCATTTATTGTCAAGTATTTCTGGAATGTGTAATGCATGTACCACTTCTGAACGCAACACTCAGTCATCTAATTAGGATACAAGCATGACATTGACGTTGAGAAACTACGTTGCAACATGTGTAATTTGGCATGTTATTGTCACCTGATCACATGAACTAATTGTAAAGTGCATATGCATAATTTAATGCCATCAGGATAGTTGCTATTGATTCAGTTCCAATCGTGTAAAAATGAGCAACTATTATAGATGTGTGTATAAGTTAGCATGAAGTGATTGGAATGCATCGTGTACAATGTAAACATGCAATGTTATTGAGTGTCCAATTGCGGACGTCATCAAAAGAGGGAGGTCACAAAGTACATGTAAACATGAAAACAAGCAGCTACATTTACGTTTGGTCATGCGTTACACATTACAAGTATTGTATAATGTATAGCAACATTACTATACGCAGGACGTGTTAGATGTGTGAAATGTGTTACATCATATAATAAATTGAAGCACACTTAAGTAACATGTTTGATATGATGTGACCTGTTCCTTTAAGAGTTGAGTATAGGATTTTCCCTTGACACATCATAACATTAAGACTAATGTGACACGCAAATCATCATAACATTGAAAAGTACACTGTTATGCAAATAATAAACGTAAGGGGTGACACGATGAAGTGAATGACCTCGACACTGTAATGCCAAGCACATTTTTATTATGAGCAATAGAACGTAAACAGTACTATAATGTTATAAGTCCCCGCTCCATTGACTCCATTGATGTAGAGATGAGTTTTTTTTTCTAAGTACCGTCCCGGCAACCTTGCCGATCGTTCTCCCCTCCAACTTGCCAACTTTAGTTGGCGGGACCAATTCCCGATGAAATCTCAATTTCTGAGTGCCGATCAGCACCAATAGGCTGATCGGGGCTACTTGAATACAGCCGATTTATAAAAGTGCCGAAAAGTGCCGATAAGTGGGTTATCGGCAGCCGCATGCTGATAAATTTTTATCGGCAAGAAAAACTGCCGATTTTGAGCACTTATCGGCGCTTACTGAATCTCAAATCCAATTTTGTCGGGAAAATGCCGATAAAAGCCTTATCGGCGCTTACTGCATGAGGCCCTTATACTGGTGGCGGCTTTGAGAGTCTCAGGTAGATTGTTCTAGGTGTCAGGTGCACGGTAAGAGAAGGAGGTGGGGTTATGGAGGTTGTGTCTACTGTTAAACACTTTGATAAAGCAGGGGCTTTCAAGGCATTCCTTTGTAATGGATTGATAACCTCTGCAGAATCAAAGGGGTCAAATCCCTTTATATTTATATTGAAACCCCCCTTTTGGGGACAAAATCGCACATCTGTGTGACTTTTGAAAAAATGACTTTATTTGTGTGTGCTTCGGTTTCCACAATTTTAGTGTAACTTCTTCAGGGAATACTTACACTTAAATGATCTTTTCTGTATGATATAATAATTATATATGAGTTATCTTTGTCCATGGTATAATAATTATATATGAGTTATTAATATTGTTCATATTACCTGAAAAAAATGCCAGTGATTATCTGTGATTGCATTCGTTTTCAAGAAAGTCGAAACATGTGAAATAATGGTTCAGTCTTTTCTTTTACATTATTTGAAAAGGTTTATACAATATTTATTCTGTAATAAAAACCATAAAGCAAAAGAGTCTTTAAATAAAAGCAAAATACTTTTTTTATAAAACAAAAGGGAACCCCATGGTAATTATCTGACATTACATTTTGATAACTTCTCACAGCTAATGTCCTCCACAGAACACTTTTTACATAGATATGGACGCATTTATTGTAATTGCTCGCTTAGGAATAGAGATGGGTGAACAAGTACATATCTGTTTCCAAGAAGTTCCCAGGCTTTGATTTCAAAATCCGTTCCGCGGGGTAAAATCCGCAGACGGATTGTTTCAACTTCAATCTGTTCTCATTAGTTAAAATCTGCTTATGTTGCTCGGTTGTGCGGTTTTGACATCACCCTCCCCACCCCTGCGGCGGGATTAACCTAAATCCCTTCCGTGGATTGTGTTTAATCCATCGTAGGAACTTTTAAAAACCACCTGCAGATTAATCCCTTGTTAAAAATTACAGCCAGAGCTACATCATTTTTGTAACCAAAAATGGTAACATTGTCTCCAGTGAGCACATTTTTTTCTGTCAACAATAAAATAAATGCTATGCACATTCCCACATTGATCTAGGAAACGCGACTATTAATTAAATAGAGTATGTGTGCTAGATAAGGAATGTGTGTCAATCATGCTGTATGTTGCCTAGTTTCTTTGCTACACCTAGTTTAGACCGTTATCCCCCGCCACTTACCCAACCTTTAGTGTCCTGGGACTGGGAGGGAGAGAGGGAGTTCAAAACCGCTGTATCAGATTATGTCATTTTTTAAATAAAACATTAGGAACTCTGAGCTGTATGGGCCTTTTTTTAAATTAAAACTATGCATATATACATTTTCATGTCTATTGAACGTGTTGCTGATGCTAACTGCCTTTTATTAGCAAAATGGATCCAAAAAGGGGGAAAAAATCCACACATACACCCTCAACCCCCACACACACACACACTGGACACAATCAATTAGATTTTCCTTGCAATGGGCCACTGTCTCTTCCCCATGGGGCAAAAGACTTTCAATCTGTCTTTCAATCTAGGGCAGTGTTTCCCAACTTCAATCATCAGGAACCCCAACAGGTCAGGTCTTAAGGATATCCCTGCTCCAGCACAGGTGGGTCAGTCAAAATGACTGAGCCGCTGATTGACCCACATGTGCTAGAGCAGGGATATCTTTAAGACCTGACCTGTTGGGGTTCCCTGAGGACTGGAGTTGGGAAACACTGATCTAGGGTCTAAAAGTGCACCTGAAGGTATTCCTGTCTCCGTTTCATACTGACAACACGGGGGGTCATTCACCAGGCATTCAAGCATTTTAGCAACCTTTGCAAACATATCAGTATTGTCATCATTTTCATAATCATTGATGCTATTATTGTGCTGCATGTCGAGTAATGTTTTTTTCTGGGGAGGAATATTAGAGGGATGATATGACTTATACCAACTTCAGCACTGCTCACCAAAACGGTGGCTTCCTCAAAGGGCCTCAGCAGCCTGCACAGCTCTCCCATCATACAGTATGCCCCAGTCTAGGCAGCAGAAAGACCCCATTCTCCGTGACAAAATCAATGACTGCCTCCTGCTGCTCATGGAGGCGTTCAAGCATATATAAACGGAAATTCCAGCATGTAGTTACCTCCTTTTTAGCTAGTGATGAGGCAGGTTGTTTTGCTCCTGTAGCTTAAACAGGGCATTGCGGACTGTGTACGATCGGCTTAAGTGAGCTCATATTTTTTTTACTGTAGCAACAACCTAAATGCACATTATGACACTAAGTTAGGAAAACAAATTGATTACATGGGAAAAACACGGAATGTGTGTCATGTTGCCTTGTTTAAGTGCTGCAACCAATGTTAAACCATTTCCCCCTCGCTAAAAACCCAACCTCAAGTGCCCTTGGAGTTTTGCACCGCTGTATGATGTTCTGTATTTTTGTTAACACATCAGAAGCTGTGTGTGCCTTTTCTTCAAAACTCTGCAAACATAAAGTGGCATGTCTACGGAACGTCTTGCAGACATTGACATTTTTATTTTTTTTAACCACCTTTGGCGTTTGACAATAGTAAAACACACCCAATGGGTAATAACAGTCAAGTAGTCACTGCCTCCATGACCACTTCTCCACATATCAGTTGTTCCCTCCGACTGTGCTAGGACCTCAACCACTGATGCAACAACTTTGCAGTAAAGTTCGGGAAGCGCCCTGTTAGAGAAATAGGATCTGCTTGGGATGCACCTTGATAAAGTGCACCCACATGAAACGTATAGGTGCATTTCATCTGCTGTTCTTCTAAGAGCTTGCAAATAAATCAATATTTTTTAGTTTGCCCTGGATATCTCATTTTTGACCATATTGCTGGCTGTGCTCTGTTTTCACCCTTTACTTTCTGCTTGGGATGGTCTAACATGTTCACAACTTTGAATAATCTCTCTGAAGCCTTCCGAGTCAACAAATTTGAATGGTAACAAGTCTATAGCAAGCATTTTAGCTAAATTGCCATGAAGCATCAGAGCTCTTGCATGGGTGCGGTGGAATTGTTTCCTCTTATCAAACACTTCCTAAGCTGTGGGCTGCTGCTGGTGAATTGGGGTGCTGCATATCAGGCTGAATTGGGGTGCTGCATCTTTGTTTCTGCTTGTACTAGTACCAGGTGCATTAGCACTAAAATCATCATGTCCGTTTTGCAAACTGATGCCGCGCAGGAGAGCATGTCTAGCACCCATATCGTCATCATCATCGCTATTGATTATCATCATCCCTGTTACACCAAAATCATCGAAATCGACATGATCAAATGCATTGCCCCCAAGAGACAATAGTGATTGTGTTGGCGGGTGAGTGTGTTAAGTCTACTGATATCGGTGACCTATTGTCTCCCTCTCCACCTGGGACATTACACTATCTTGTTTAATGTCTGAAACCCCCCTTTGTTTTATGCTGGCTATCTAAGATAGCCACGTGAGGTAGTGGGTTACCTGCCCGGGCTCCAGCCACGGGTGCTGCTATACCACCGGGGGTTGGATCGTCGTGATATCCTCCTACGCGTGGGGTGAATTCCGGCGTGGATAATATTACCGCAACTCCACACCGTCTGTGCCTTGGTTAGGATCTGTATGCTGCCCGCAGGCTGCAGTCACTGCTGGCTTGGCCTCCGTGAAGATAGTACAGCTCTCTGTCAGTAACTGATCAATATCCTTGGTTCACTACTAATAACTAGATAATGGGGCAAGGTCCCTAACCTAGGGCTTGTCCCTAAAACATTCAGCTAGGATGACTCAGGGTTATCTGGGGCCTAGGGGAGTGCTGGCCTAGTGCAGGGAGTCACTGACTCCTGCACCCTACCTCCTTCCCCTAGCTGCTCCTCTCAACAACTGCCTGTCTGCAAAACCCCGCGAAATGTATCTATTTGGTCGCAAGCAGAGAGCTCCTGCAGCCCTATTGGCTCCCTGGCATCATGGGGCCGCTCCAGAGGCTCATGGGACTTGAAGTCCCATTACAGAGCCCTCCTCTCATTGGTGGCATCTCGCGTGCTTATCCTGCGCATGCGCGACCTTCCCCGTCTTCTCCCCATGCCGAAATGTCCTCTGCGCATGCGTGCGCAATCGCCTATGGCGGCGCCCTGCACCGGGACCCGACAGGGCCCTAGCAACGCGTCCGACCGCCCCCGCATCTCCCCACAAGCGGCTACTACCTCCCTACTGCCTCGGTGAGTGTTGCGAGGGGGGGGGGGGCCATCA
Organism: Ascaphus truei; assembly: GCF_040206685.1. NCBI lineage: Eukaryota > Metazoa > Chordata > Amphibia > Anura > Ascaphidae > Ascaphus > Ascaphus truei. Next base: position 60,529,725 of record NC_134483.1, read on the forward strand.
CCACAGCAGGGGACCTGGTTACACAACTAATATCAGTAATAATAATAATAATAATAACTGATGCTATATATTTACATTGAAATATTACTACAATCACTGACATGTGCTGTAGGAGGGCCACACTAGGTACTAGGCACTGCAGAGCCCACTTCACTGAAAGTACTGTCAATCACAGCTGGTTAAATGCCTGGTTGCTGTTTAACTGTTGAGCTACGTCACAATTTCTTATGTAAATAAGGTATATACACTAGACTGATTTTTTTTTTATTAGTGTCACTAAGCATTTAAAGCAGCGCCTATCGCCAATCGCCACCAGTAATGTACAAGTAGAGAAATGATAGAAAATCAAGCTGGAGTACAGCACTGGATATACAGTATATCCTTTCCAAAAATGGTCAGAGTTACAATTAATAAACTGTTCTGGAACTTGAAGTTTAATAATTATTCTTGGAATTGTTTTTCACAGTATAGTAATAATAATAATAATAATAATAATAATAATAATAATAATAATAATAACTGACTGTACATTACAAATAATGTACTATATATATATATATATATATATATATATATATATATATATATATTCCTCTATACAGTGTATAGCATCAGTTATTATTATTATACTGTGAAAAATTATCCCAAGAATAATTATTAAACTTCAAATTAAAAAAAAAAATATATATATATAAAGATAATATACTATAATCACAGAAACATGTGCAGCATGAGGGCCAGAGCCCACTTCACTGAAAGTCCAGTCAATCCCAGCAAGTTAATGCAAACACTATTTTTAAGTAAATGATGTTTACATTTTGAAGCTACACAGTAACACACAGTCTAAACAACCCACAACTGAACCCTGCAACAAATGACTTCATCTTGAGGCTGCACCTCTATTGATACTCCTCGTTGGCTCCACCTCATCTGCAGATTGCGGATTATGTTTTTTGGTTCGAAATTAATCCGTGTGTGGATTGCCAGTGATAGAAACAATTTCCAAAAAGGTGGACTGGCATTTTTGAGTCCGATCCACAGAAATCCTCGGACAAACAGAACCGGGCGATCCGAGGCGGAACCAAATCTGCAAACATTTTTGGCCCATCTCTAGTTAGGAACCCTTAATAATGAATTTAAAATGTTTACTTTTTGTGCGTGCATTAATTTTTAAATATATCTCAAAATGAATAATTTTATATTGAAACATGCATTTATATTTCATTGGGACTTATGTGAGTTGGAAAATGGAAACGTGAATAAATGGAAGGATATAGAATAAATAAATATGTGTCATTTCCTCAAAGGGGCAGGCACAAGCAGTTACATTTCTTTTATAACACATACTGTATAATCAGCTTCCATAGAAAGATTTGATCACCTTGGAGTAACACAGTTTTATTTAATTTTTTACGCAGATTCTGCCAGCATGTGATATGTAGTCTCAGTACCTATCTGAGCACACCCATCGGCACACACTCACTACACGGGTCCACACTAGGATTTCTGTGTTGTTTTGTTACCAGTGTTTCATATAAGACATACCTGGTACACACGATTCCGTCTGATCCGGAGCCAATACGGCTATTATTATCCAGGATCAACCTACCTCCAGTATGTTGCTCCAACATTTACTATTTTAATATATGATGCTATCAATAAAGATTATGTTTTAAATTATTCACTCATCATCAGAGCGTGAGCCTGAGTGCTATACTGGGTTCTCTTTCTACTCTTCATAATTACAATGAAAACAATAGATAAAACAAAAAACAATTTGTCCTGTTTTGAGGACAAGCAGTTATCACCAAAATAAATTAGTTAAAGATAGAACAAACACATCCACAGCTTATGTTTACCATGAGAAAAGTTAAAAACTTCTAAAACTGATTGCAAATTACTTATAATGTCCAATTTTTTTAATTGCATTTGTCAATCAGCTATATTTAACCTATTAATATGTCAGTGTGCTTAATTTACGGTAACTACAATACATCCTATGAGGGTCAGCTGCTTTAAGTATCTCATTGGGGTCTACAATATAATACTTTATGCATGCCAAATATATATCTCACACGCTCATGCATCCCATCCCTTCCTATGATTATAGAAAAATAAGGGTTTAGCAAGATGAGCCATGATTTCTCTGTTTCTTCATTGAAATGCTTTCACTGTCTTTTTCAATCATGAACTGACCCCCTTGGCGTCAATGGGCAAAGCAGAAAGCTACTCATTGCAAAGTAGTTTACATAAAATTACCACATTTGGGACTGAAGTGTTACAGGAAACAAATACACTTTCTTTTAAATAAATACAGAAAGACAGTTGGTATGTTTTACATTTTATTACCACCGTGTCTCAGTGTTTGGACAAGAGAGGAATTTTTGGGTGTTCTCCAAGACCTTAGCTGAGGCATAAATACAAGAATGGGCTTAAAAACAGAACTATTCTCCCTAGCAGATGTCCCCTGAGTAAACTGACATTTTTAAAAATTATCTCATAACTAAGAAAAGAAAGCGTCAACAGAAATTGTTTTATACTGTATGATGTAAGGAAAACTTTCATGAGTACTTAATGTATGTAAGTGGAAAATTAAATGATTAGTAAAAACGAAATTACATTTCTAGTATAAAATCTATTTAGCAAAATCTGGTTCATAACTCTGAACTTTACAATATATTAGTGTTATTATTTCCTGTCTATTTAAAAAAAAGTTATGTTATGTGAGCTCATGCTTGCTTTGAATTAGCACAATAAATGCAGAATATATATATTTATATATAGTTATATTGAGGTAGAGGAAGGCAGACAACACCCCAATTTCAACATGTGAATGGGGAAAAAATATTGCATTCTAACTCTGATTTCTCCTTTTTCAATGATTTCCCTATGTTTTAGCGTATTTTGTATTTCCCTGTGTAACCCTGTTTTCCCCCACCCAATCTCACATAGTGTGTCCTATGGTGTCTAAGGCTCAGGCTACATGTCTCAATGTGGTGCGTACCTGCTGGCAACAGGGGGCCCTGAGTCTCCCGCGATGACATGGGGTGGACAGGCTTCTGGGGTTGTGCCTCCATCTTCTCTAGTGGTGCAGCGCCTCCATCTCCTGCAGCCCGCAACAGTATGGGGTGAAGTATCCACAGAAGAAATACATTCCCCTCCTCTTGATACACTTCACTCTCAGGCAGGAGTTTCCATAAAAGTGCAAGCTCTTTATTTGGCTCTTCAGAGTCACAGCAGACAGTTGCACAGCAGGCTATTCCTTTATGATGTCCCTGACACTACTCCAGGCCTAGGGCACCCAGAGTGGGTCTTGCTCTTCCCCTACCCCCTAAGCAGGGTAAGAGGTATGGGGTGTGCAATCTCCCTCCCCAGAGGGAGGCCTCAAGCTAGCCAGTCCTGGCTACTCGGTCTATGCCACCCTTGTCCTTTCCACTCCAAGGACAGACTCTCAAAGACCACTAAATAGGGAATGGCAATACCCTAAGTAGCTCCAACAGGCACACCCCCGTGTCTCTTGATTGGACACAGAGTCTGGTGACCTGCCTTCACTGCCTCAGTGTATTGCCTGAAGTGGGGAAAACCCATGATGACTCCTGGCAAACCTGCCCTAATACAGGGATTATTGCCTTAAGGAGGATAGCATAATAGCCCAAATCTACCAGGGCTACACCTGTATACCTTTACTTTCTTTAAGGATGTCTGTTTCTTACAGATTTACAGTATACAGTACTGTCTCTGCCATCCCATCATGGAAAATACATTTGACATCTTCACTGCCTTTACTGGAAAGAACCCTTCTATTTGCTGCCGTTGAAATCTCCTTTCCTTTCATTTTAATTGAAGACCCTTTGTCATTTGTACTGTTTCTGGAATTAAACGACTCAAAAGATCCATATGTTATAACCGTAGATATATTTGCAAATAGTAATCATATCCTCTTTTCAACACCACTTTTCTAATGTAAACAATCCTAATTTGGATAGTCTTTCCTGAAAAATTAGACAAACCATCCCCTTTACTAAAATGCTGGCTCTTCTATGCCCTTTTTCCAGTTCTATAATGTCTTTATTATAGTGAGGTGCCCAAAACTGTACAACACATTCAAGGTGTGGTCTTAAAAATGATTTATATAGTGGCAACATGATGCTTTGTTCCGTTGTATCTATACCGAAGGAAAAACAAAAATAAATAAATATATATATGTGTATATATATATATATATATATATATATATATATATATATATATATATATATATATACACACCCTCTTTGAATTCTATGATTTTACATATCAGGACATAATAACAATCATCTGATCCTTAGCAGGTCTTAAAATTAGGTAAATACTGATGCAACCAGCTTTAATCTAGTCCCGCGGCTTGGCGCTGAACTTGGCCGAGCGCCAGCCGCATCTTGCCGCATATTCCCCGCATCCTTCCCCTCCTTCCCAGACCTATGGCTCCGCTCTGCCCCTCTTCTCCGGGTCCCCCGGGGTCGCCCTCTGCTCCCACATTCCCCCATACCCTGCCACCACCTTCGGGTGAACCCTGGGCACGCGCACCACGCGCGCACGCTCCCTGGCACGCGTGACCGCGCATCAGTGATGCGCGGCACGCGGCAGGACCCAGCCACGTCTGGACGCGGATTGCGGTGGTGGCCGCTTTAGACTTAGCTCGGCCGCCACTGTACAACCTCAGATGAACAACACCACATGCCATATTGCACCGTGTTATGATTTATTTAACAAAAATAAAGCCAAAATGGAGAAGCTATAAAAAAGTAAAAAAAGGCGCTTCAATGCACTCACATGCACAAAAATCCGCCTGATTTTATTCTTGAGCATGTGAGTGCATTAGAGCGCCTTGGCTCTTGAATTGTTTTATTAAATTGTGTTACACTATATTCTCTTTTTTCTCTTTTTATGATCTGAGACTCCAGCATCATCCATCCATTCATACCACCTTTTACACCCCAGAGGAGTCCTTGCGCTTATTGTGTCCTTTAATGCGCATGATATACATTTATTTAGCTGATTTTTGTACTTATGTTATATATATTCTGTTTCGGGTTGTGTTCGTGTCTCATATATATATATATATATTCATCATCAATCACCATCATCATCATCATGAAGAAATTGAAATAGCAGTTGTTCCGGACACATAGCAAGTAGAAGTGACCATCGTTGGACAAAGATGGTACTCAACCATCTTTGTCCAATGAAGAAGATTGGCTTTCAACCACAGATCATTGGCAGTGGATCAACAAGGCATGAAGATGTTGATCTACTGTATATATATATGTGGCCAAGTCTCCTTATAGGCTCCCCTTCAGCCCCTTTGCTTTCCTCCGGTTCCCCTTACCTCATGTGGAGTGGGGTGGGGAGGTTGCAGCGGCACGTAGGTGCCAAGTGTTGCGGCAGCCATTACAGAGCGAGCACCTTAGGAGCGGCGGCCATTAGAGGAATAGATCCGTTGGGGACTACAACCCCCAGCAGCCCCAGGGCTGCAGTCAGGTGGAACACAAGCAGCCAATAGCGCTGCTGCATTTGTGGTAAGGGGAGCTCGTGCTGACAGTTAGGAGTTAGGCAGTTAGGCATTTGGTCAAGTAGTCAGTTAGTGAGGGAGTGTGTTGGGGAGTTGGAAGCTGGACATCAAAGGGGTAGGGTGTGAGTGTGCAGGTGCTTGTGGCATCTGCACTAGCCAGAGACCCCTGATAGGCCCCAGCTTGGCTCAACTCCCCTCAGTCTGTGGCTGATACAGGGACAGGCCCATAGATAGGGAAACTGCCCCTGTAGCTTGTAGTGAGGGACACAGCCAGCACACAGCGGAATCCTGGCTCTTGATGGTCTGGGACCAGATCACCCCCACGAAAGAGACTGTCCTTGAGGTGGGCATCCCACACGGAAGCACCAGAATCACAGATCATCGTTGGGTCCATGTACCCCATCGCAGAACGCAGCGTGCCCGGGTGCGGACGCATCCGGCAGGTACCTCACGCACAAGTGCACCAACATACACTATAGTGTCAGCCCTGATCACATATAAGGGTGAGGGGTTATATCATTGTGGACATGAGTGGTTAGGTGCCTGAGGGCCCTGTCATGTACTATAGGGACTGTGAACAAATGTGTGGGACACTAGGTGGGTGGTTACAGCCGTGCAAGGCCTGGTGGGTAGGCTGTAACCAGTAGCCATACTTTCGTCCTGCAGTAAAGCTGTTATTTTATGTTTTACCCATTGTGTGTGGTTATTGTATAAGTATATGTATATAGGTCCTGTAACGGGTAATTCCACAAAGTAGAATCCGTTACAGGTGGAGGCACTGAAGAACACCGTACCAGTATACACTCCAGGCTCCCTGCAGCGGAGGCTCAGACCTCCTGTGAATCACAGGTATTGCACCACACACCGTAGCCACACATCCTCCAAGGGGGTGGGGGAAAGTGCGTTACATTTGGAGGTACTGCTGAGATTCTCAGATCTGGGGGGCCCTATTTAGCAGTTAAATTACTTTTATGCCTTGATAAAGTGCTCTGTGAAGCACGAAACATGTCGGTGGGGTGATGCCTTGCCCCTTTTTTCCTTGACTAATAAATATTTTTTATGGATTACGCACTTTCCTCCTAAATTCTTTCTGGATGGTTCCGGTTGTGCTCTGCCATTTTTCTCTCCCTTTGTTATCTATCTCCAAGGACAGAGGCACACCTGGAAGGTCTGGTGGGATCAACATGGACGCTGCAGCAGATTCGTGAGTTTTTGCTTGCTACATGGTTACACATTCATTCAAGGGGATTAGGGTACTGTTTATTAGGGTGATCTTCAGCCTTTGGGTTCCTGGACAATTTGAGTGCCATCGACATTGGTTTACCAGCTAGGCTACCACACCCAGTACCCTCCCTACAATCAAGAACATATCCCAGACCTCATATAGGATTCATCATTATTACATCTCATTATCTCCACAGCTGTATTCAGTTCTTAGCACCATGCATCTTACTTTTGTTAAATTACTGAGACCTGAATGCCATGTTTGTACCATTTAAACAAGAGGTCCGCGACTGGGCATGGGGCCTGCACATGAACCCCTCCAACGTTCTTGCAGTGGGAGATATTCCCAGCACTACCCCCACGCACAAACTTTGCCAATACATCCGCCAACTCCCTGGTCTAGCCAAAGCACGGGTTTTGGGGAGCAAGTATGACACTACGCACCTGTGGACCATATTTCTAGTGGCTGCCGACCATGACCTATGTGAAGAAGGGCTCCAAAGGCTCTGTATTTACCAGACATTCCAGTCACGGGCTGCCCAGTGATATACCCAGCTCTGGCCACCCTACCCTTGACCTCTACTCCCGGACCAGTCGCTTGGGTATCCTACCAGGCCGAGCTCTTAAGTATCTCTTACAGCCCGTGGAGGAGCAATACTTCGGTATTAAGTTCACCCATACCCCGGGTAGCATTTACTTCCAGTGCCTCACTAGAAATACCCCCCAGAACCGGAATTTCACAACCACCCTGTGCTTCCACCCCGAGGAAGGACTATCACAGTCACCAATCAATGGGCGGATCCGGCTTGGTTGTAACTCTACCCCAACTAGTTGACGCTCCAAAAAGTCCTCTCAGGCTCAGAATTACCGAAAGCTAAAGGCCTTCTCTGGGATAGTGCCAACGCCCTTAGGAGAAGAAGGGTTTGAGACTTGGAGGGAACATGCTCTCCAAGTGTTAGACGAGTGGTTGTGTTCGGAAGCCGTTAAGCGACAGAGGCTGGTTGAGTGTCTCCGACCCCCGGCTGCCCAATTGTTACGAATGTATCGGGACGCAGAAGGAGAAGTCTCTGCTCGCAAGTTGGTGGAACTGCTGACCTAGTCCTACACGAGCGAAGACGACAAGAATGAGCTCATGGCCCAGTTCAAGGCCCTCCGCCAGAAGGAGGAGGAGGAATTGTCCGCCTTCATCTGCAGGCTCCAGCTATACTTGGGGACACTCCTTGACGATTTATTTTGGCTACAGAAATAGACTGGTACCGGTTCAAACTATTGAAGGGATCACTACGTCCCACTCAATAGCCCTGGTGATGCGAGCCGCACGATGCCTTCCAGTTACCTGGACTTAATGCAGCATGTCAGGAAGCATAGATAACACAAAGAAAAGTGCTGAGGCGCTACGTGCAATAAAATAAAATACTAACAATAATAACACAATGTGCACAGGGCAGCCAGGAACACTAGCAGAACAACCCCAGAGAGAACACAAAGAACATATATAGACCAGCGCCCAAAAAGAATCCAAAGTCCCTAATAGAGTCCAAACAGATGGAAGGGAAGATAATCCAAATGATCCAATCGCTGTAAGATCTCCAATCCGGGGGTCCGTGACATAGGGACAGAAACAAAAAAAAATAATAGTGTAATACGTAATGTTAAAATGGGACAAACAACATGAAACACTTAAGAGAAGACAAACATAAAACAATTAAGCTGAAAGAAAAATAACTATTTAATAAAACAAACGGAGCCTGCTGCAGTGGGTCATCAAGGGGTTAAAACCCAAAACCCTACTTACAGCAGGACTGGAATAACAAGCATGTGTAACCAAGTGGGGCAGACGCCTGCAGCAGTGGAAGTCCTCAGGGGCTCCCTGTGTAGTATCTTTCCCTCTAGCTTCAAAACACTCTCCAAGATGGACGCCGAGTAAGCATGAAGTACAGCTGCACTTCCATGACCCTAAGAAGGCCAAAGGACCCTTCAATGGTGAACCTAAGGGAACATCCACTCCAAAGGTTAAGGAGCCCTATAGTATAGAGGAGGACTCTCAATCAAAATCATCAGCCGCCAAGTCCAAACCGGCGGAGGGTATCTCCTACCTATAAAGGCCGCACCACCCTCAGGGACCTTATCTGCTACAGCTTCACTGTAACTTATAACTTATCATTTAATCTGATGGTGTGTTGGGCCTTTCAGCTGCAGCCCACATCAATCTCACTGGTCGAGAAGACTTCTCGTCAGGCTTCCAACTTCCCGGTCAGCTGCTCCCTCCATTCGGTGGATAGGGTCGAGTCCCCGAAGTCATAGGCCAACTCGACAGTTGGATCTTGTACCGCAGCTTGGTCACTTGCACGGCTATCGTATCGACGGGAGTAATTGGATATATTCGGCCCAATTGTTGGCCTTAGTCTAAGGACATGGGTTAGGGGTAGATGTTCTGGATGAACACCTTAATCCCCCCCGGCATCTGAGATGTCCATTCCCTTACTTTAGGCACCATCTTGTAGCCTCTGCGAGTATCTTCCTCAGGCGTGCTTTCTAGGGAGAAGAGGTGATTGGCCTCTTCTCCGCCCGGGTAGAAGCACACTGTTGCCATGAGCTTCACTCCCCCTGTTGAAATCTCGGTTACACCTGCTCGGTGGTTGTAGATGATTCCATGTCCATCTTGGGCACCTTCCTTTAGCACAGGTTAAATATGCAGGGCAGACAGCATCCTTCAGTTAAGCTCTGATCACTGCCAGCACTACATTGGGGTTGGTCCCCAATATGACCGGGAACTTGGGCATTCCCAGTGTTCAGGGCAGAATAGTGCCTCAACACCCATGTTGTGGGATTTGCCGGTGTTCAGCAGGGATATTCCCAGCTGAACCTGCACCACGCCGTCGATGGGATACTCCTCATTGCTAAAGCCCCACAGCTTCATCTTGCCTGCTGATTGTAATGGCAATGTTTGAGATGTTGGTTGTAGAATGACCTGTACCCAATGGTCACCTAAGACCCAGTGTCCAGCAAAGCCAATGCATATATTTCATCCACGAGGATCCGGATGATGGCAGCTGGTCCTACACAGCAGTATGCGTCAAGTGGGGGTGTTTCATCAGGGTTTGGCGCTGATGCGCTCTCTGTGGGCGCGGAAGTTGTTTCTGCGGTCTGAACATTGCAAATCATGGCCTTGGGAGGTAACGTTCTAGTTGGAGTTTTTTTTCTCTCTGGGACATCCCGTGCGAAAAGGCCTTTCTGGCCGCAGCTGAAGCAGATGGATCTACTTGGGTCCAGGTGAGGCCGGTAGGTCCTCCTCAGTGCTGTACGTCTCTTTGACCTTTGAAGCTGCTGCTCCCTTGGGTTCACCCTTGAGGGGCTCTTGTCCTTCATGGGAGTGTGTAATCGGGTGTATGACTCATGCCCTTTTACTATTCCTGGTAGGTCCTCGAAGGTAGGGGAAGGTCCTTGCAGTAAAGAGCACCTAATCATGATCACTATATGATGGCTGGGGATGGCCCCTCAAAGGAATTGTTTGCGTACTCATCCACCGAGGAGGCGGGGATGATGTCATGATTTCCCAGTTTCTAGAGGACCAGTTGGATCCGTTGAATGAATATGGACAGGTCTTCCCATCCTTTTGTCTGAGGCATAGTATTCAGACCATAGTTCGCTCTCATCTTCATCCTTCCCGTAGATGCGCACCAGCAGATCCACGATCTTATGGGCCGAGATGTCAGCATCTTGATCGTGGTGCATACTAATCATAGTGGACGCTGGAGGTCGGAGGCTCTCGATTATCCTCTGACATTTCACCGCCTCGGAACAGGGCCATTCATAAAGCACCTTGAGGGTATGTTCCTGCCAGGACTCGATCCCTTCTTCACCCACTGGGGTAGGGGTCATCCCGGAGAAGGCCTTTAGCTTCCTGTAATTTTGTGCTTGTGATGCATGGTCAGGGCCTCCACTAATTGCGGTAAGGTTACTCCTAGTACTGAGCCACCACTTGACAAGCGACTATCATTGCCCGGCCTGGGGCGGGGTACTAGCGTTGTCTTCTCACCTGTCGACTAGGAGGCAGTGACTGGGGAGGACTTCCCATCCAGCTGGAGGTCCCTTGCATGGCACTTGAGGTGAATGTTACCCGGGGGAGGGATACGTCTAGCCTCGCGGGAGTAAAGGTGACCATTATAAGGGTTCTCCATTCCCCGGGGTCATAGTAGGCAGTGTTGGCCTCAACCGGTGGTAGAACCTTTGCCGAAGGTCAAGGTGGGAAGGTAGCTTGGGCGGGATGCTAGCCTGGGATATATGAGTGGAGACATGTGAGGCAACGTCTCTGTCAGGTATATTACCTGAGGGGCATCTTCAGGGCTTATCTCTTGGCCGGTGGCCAGTAACACTGCACTCCCCTGACAAGCGGGGTCATATTTTCTGCTGCTGATCCTGACATCATCCATGTCAGGGGATCTTTTTACTTGGTCGCGTACAGCAAACATGGAGGTGAGGGCAAAGATTCCTCCCAATGTGACCACGTGTCGCGGAGGTTCTGGGAGCTCCGAGGCTCAATCAGGGACCTGTTGTTGCGAGGGCATAAATATGGTGGTCTAAGGGTTTTTACAATTTTGGACTGCTGAGTAGGACACCCAGGGCTGAGATCTCAGCAGCGCCTCCAATTGTAGCACATGTTCCCCAACCCCCTGGGAGATATGGCGGCTACGGTGTATGTGCTGCTTTACCTGTGACTCACAGGAGGCCTCGGCCTCTGCTGCTGGGAGCCTGTGGTTTATCTGAGTAGGTAATCAGTAGCGCTTCCACCTGTACGGGATCCTACTATGTGGGATAACCCCGCTACAGGAAGTCCATAAAATAAAACAAATGCTGGTACGTATAACCGTTTTACTGCATGTGGAAGAATACTGAACATATATATGCACAGCTCCCCACACCCGGTCACGGCAACCACCAACCCAGTGTCCACACACTGGCGATATAGTCCCAGTCCTGATGGGCCTTCGGGCACCCAACCACCCTGGTGTACACGAGTAGCAACTCCCGCCCAAAGACAGCGCTGCCCACACTAATGTGTTTATAGTGGGTGCACTTGTAGTACCTGCCGGGTGCTCTGATACCCGGTAACGCCACACTGAAGGATAGGATCCAGCGACGGCGGGGGTCAGCGATGACGTATGCCACCATGTTGGGTGACTTCCCGCGAGGAGTGTATCACCCTGGCAGATAGTCTCTTAGTATTGTCCACAGCCGCGTCCTGGCTGTGTCCCTGAATTGTGGTGCTAAGCGGGCATTGTGCTATCAAAGGGCAAGTCCCTAGTGCAGCCACAATCTATGTGGGAGTCGGGGCCTAGCTGAGGCCTAAGGGGTCTCTGGCCTAGTGCAGGGGTCACGGACACCATGCACACAATACCCCTTCCTCGTCCCAGATCCGACTGACGTGCTCCTAGGGCATGCAAAGTATCTATTTCCCATACCAGGGGAATACTACCGCCCTATTGGCTCTCTGCCGGTACCTGACTAGCTGCCCCTGTGCATTGTGGGGTTTGTAGTCCCCGCGGAGCCCTGTTATCCAATGGCCGCCTCGCGCGCCTATCACTGCGCATGCACAGCATCTTGCGCATGTGCAATCGAATCCATGATGGCAGCGCCCTGCTACGGGAGCCGCCGATACCTCCAGCGACCGGGTCACCCACCACAAGATGCTGCAATCTGCCATAGCGGGACCCAGGGGGGGGGACCCTGTTATATAATAAATATATATTTATTTCTTTATATTTATTGTTGCTATATTTGTCAGGAAGCAGGGCTCACGCAACACCTCCTTTGCTGTCGTCCCTCGCTCCCCGCTGCCGTGTCCTCGGCGTGGGACTCGGCGATCTCGCCCGACGCCGGTTCTTGCATCTGCCATCTTGTCGGGGCGTGCGCAGGAGGATCTTACACAGCGCGCACCTCCGTCAGTAATTTATTCACTCCTCCGGTCTTCTAGCCACGCTCCCCTGTTACAGCTGCAGCCCCGCTTCTGCTCTCACACTCCACAGCTGATCACAGGCAAGGATTCACAGCCTGCACCAGTCACAAGGCGCTCCATGGCACCCCCCCGCTCTGCCTCCTTCTCTGATTGGTCCCTCCACGTATATTACCCCTGTTCTCCCTGGGAATCATTGCTCTGCATAGCTTCTGCTAGTTGGGCTAGTATTCGTGTATGCTCTTGTTCTTCATGTTCTTCAGGTTTGACCTGGCTTGGCTTTATACTCTTCCTCTGGCTCTGGACCCCGGCGTACTCCTCACGACGCAGTCTCTCTCCGCCCTTCTATCTTGGCTCGCTCCTCTACCTCCTGGACCTCTGGTACCCTCGACCCCTGGCTACGGCAATCACCACGATTCTTCTACCTCCGGACACGGCAAGTACCTTTGGTTCCCTTACTAAAGACTCCAGGCCTGGCAACTAATTACCACACTCCGGACACGCCCCTCTGCTGCGGGGGCGTGGTATCATACTTTCCACCTCAATCTTGGGACGGATTTGGTCTGCGGGCAGCACTACCGTGACATTATGCAGAGCCCAACCGACTTAGACCAAATTCTCTCGGCCCTGGTGGTACAGACATAGCTCAACGGCTAATCAACCTTTCTCTCCAGGGTGCACCACCTAGCGTTTCCTCCCCATCTCAGCCCGGATCTTTTAGCGCAGCCACACCCGAGACCAAGATACCCGCACGAAACCCTACGCTGGCGATCCGCAGGCCTGCCGCAGATTCCTAAACCAGTGTAAGTTCCAATTAGAGATGGCGCCTCTTCAGTTCACCACGGGACGTAAGAAAGTGGCGTATGTGTACTCCCTCTTGACTGGTGGCGCCCTGGCGTGGGCTTCTCCGATTTGGGAATTACGGCCAGAGATAACCCACGACTATGCTCTCTTTCGTCAGGAGTTTCAGCAGGTGTTTGACACTCCCGCACGCCAGGATACGACCTCTTCTTCCCTTCTTTTGTCACAGGGGCACTGTTCCGTGGCCAGATATGCTCTGGAATTCCGGACCTTAGCAGCTGAGACCCATTGGAACCAGGAGGCACTCATCGCCGTCTTCTGGCAGGGGTTATCGGATACAGTAAAGGACGAACTCGCCGCTCATACCAGGCCAGGAGCATTGGAGGAACTGATTTCTCAGGCTATTCGGATGGATCTGTGCCTCCAGGAGCGACCCTCTGAACGCCAACGTCCTCGTTTTGTGCCTTTGGTCGCCCCCTTTCCTAGGTTTCTTCCGGTTCCAAGACCTCAGTCATCCCGGTTCCCAGCCCTGGTACCTCCGGAGCCCATGCAACTGGGGACTCAACAGACCCGGCCACCGATACAACAACTCAGAAGGGACCGGCCCACGGGCTGTGCTTCTATTGTTGATCCCCTGAACACCTGATTCGGAATTGTCCCCTGCGTCCGGGAAACAACTTCACCCAGTGAGTATAAAGGGGCTCTCCCTGGGTGCCATTTCTCCTTGCATCCTTTCCAGTGACCAGCACCCCAAGAAGCTTTTCATTCCGGTCACTCTTTCGGGCCCTTCATTCCGCACCTCTGCGGCCACCTTTGTTGATCCGTGGCAGGTGAGAACTTTGTGGATCAGGAATTCATGAAGCTTAATAATATTCCACTCATTAGGAAGAGAGAACCCATCGGACTAGAAGGGATCGACGGTCGACCCTTGAACCCGGACTTTATTTCTCTCGAGACGATTCCCTCACCTTATTTTCCACCAATGGCCGCACTGAAACCCTTACGTTGGATGTGATTAATTCCCCTGGGACCCAGGTAACCCTTGGCCTACCCTGGCTCCAACAGCACAATCCCCGTATTGACTGGAGGGCTCGCACTCCTATACAATGGGCCCCAAAACCGAAGGAGTTACTCATCTCTAGCACCATTCCTCCCATGCAACATGCCGGGATTACGGTTCCGTAAACTCAAAAGATCAACCTACCAGAGGCCTACTCCGATTTCCTGGACGTCTTTTGCAAGACTAAAGCTGACGTTTTACCCCCCCACAGGTCCTACGACTGTCCTATCGACCTGATTCCTGGGGCCACACTTCCTAGATCCAAGTCCTATCCTCTCTCCGTTCCAGAGACCAAGGCCATGGACGAATACATCCGTGAAAACCTCGAGAAGGGCTTCATACGCCATTCATCCTCCCCCGCCGGTGCCGGTTTTTTTTCCGTTAAAAAGAAGGACAACTCTCTCCGACCTTGCATCGACTATCGTGGTCTCAACCGCATCACGGTCAAGAACCGGTACCCCCTCCCCCTCATATCCGAACTGTTTGATAGACTCCAGGGGGCTAAGATCTTCACGAAATTGGACCTCCGTGGGGCGTACAACCTTATTCGTATTCGGGAGGGTGACGAATGGAAGACCGCCTTCAATACACGTAGCGGTCACTACGAATACTTGGTGATGCCCTTCGGGCTCTGTAACGCCCCAGCGGTCTTTCAGGACTTCATAAATGAAATTTTTTCGAGACGTACTCAATTCTTTTGTTATCGTATACCTAGACGATATTCTCATCTTTTCCAGCAATCTCCAGGATCACATTCGACACACCAGGCTCGTCTTTTCACGTCTCTGTTCCAATCACTTGTACGCCAAAATGGAAAAATGCCTCTTTCATCTGTCCTCTATGCCCTTTCTTGGGTACATCATCTCGGACAAGGGTTTCTCTATGGACCCCGAGAAACTCAAAGGCATTTTCAACTGGCCACAACCCAATTCCCTCAAGGCTATTCAACGGTTTTTAGGCTTTTCGAATTACTATCGGAGGTTTATTCGGAATTTTTCCACCATAATTGCACCCATCACCGCTCTCATGAAAAAAGGAGTCGACACCTCAGCTTGGTCTCCTGAGGCAGCCTCAGCCTTCGAAACTTTAAAACTTACATTCGTTTCTGCCCCTATTCTTTGACATCCTGACACAAGTCTGCCCTTTATCCTGGAGGTTGATGCATCGGATTGCGGTGCAGGAGCCGTGCTCTCTCAAAGATCTTTCCCGCAAGACCAGTTGCACCCCTGCGTTTTTTTCTCAATTTTTTTTTCCTCTGCTGAGAACTACGATGTGGGCAATAGAGAACTGCTGGCTATTAAGATGGCTCTTCTGGAGTGGAGAAACCTTCTGGAGGGGTCTAGAGAGCCAATTTCTATTCTTACTGACCATAAGAACCTTCTTTATATTGAGACTGCACGTCGCCTGGGCTCCCGCCAGGCTCCCTGGTCACTCTACTTCTCCAGATTTAACTACACCCTATCATACATCCCGGGCACCAAGAACGTAAAGGCGGACGCTTTATCCAGACAGTTCTCCCCGGAGGAGAGACCCAAAGAAGTTCCCGAGACTATTCTGCCCAAGGGACTTATAATTTCTGCGGCCTCATTCAACATTCTGGACAAAATCCTTAGGGCTCAAAGGAACATTCCGGGTGGTTTAGAGGTACCAGAAGGGAGGTTGTATGCTGCTCATGAATTCCGTCCCAAAATCTTAGAGTGGGGTCATTCTGCCCGCTCTGCAGGACATCCCGGCTTCCGAAAAACCCTGGATCTTATCCAACGCACCTTTTGGTGGCCTAATATGGCTAGTACCATCCGGGAATTCACCAGCGCCTGCCCTACTTGCGCTCAGAGCAAAGCCCTTCGACTGTGGTGTGTCCTCGGCGTGGGACTCGGCGATCTCGCCCGACGCCAGTTCTTTTGTCCGCCATCTTATCGGGGCGTGCACAGGAGGATCTTACACAGCGCGCGTCTCCGGCAGTAATTTATTCACTCCTCCGGTCTTCTAGCCACACCCCCCTGGTACAGCTGCAGCCCCACTCCTGCTCTCACACTCCACAGCTGATCACAGGCAAGGATCACAGCCTGCACCAATAACAAGGTGCTCCACGGCACCCCCCGCTCTGCCTCCTTCCCTGATTGGTCCCTCCACGTATATTACCCCTGTTCTCCCTGGGAATCATTGCTCTGCATAGCTTCTGCTAGTTGGGCTAGTATTCGTGTGTGCTCTTGTTCTTTGTGTTCTTCAGGTTTGACCCGGCTTGGCTTTCTACTCTTCCTCTGGCTCTGGACCCCGGCTTACTCCTCACGACACAGTCTCTCTCCGCCCTTTGGTCTTGGCTCGCTCCTCTACCTCCCGGACCTCTGGCACCCTCGACCCCCGGCTACGGCAATCACCACGATTCTTCTACCTCCGGACACGGCAAGTACCTTTGGTTCCCTTACTAAAGACTCCTGGCCTGGCAACTACTGCCCCTCTCCTGCGGTTGCGTGGTATTATAGTTTCCACCTCAGTCTTGGGACGGGTCTGGTCTGCGGGCAGCACTACCGTGACAATATTAAAGTTTGTGATATTAATTGTTTTTTTATATCATTCTTATCTCCCGTTTTTTTTCTCATTTTAAATATTTATACTGTTTATCTGAGATACTATTGTTCAAGCTGACATGAGAGTATATTTATGTAACCCTGCTTCCCCCCATCCCCCAGACTCTACGGTGGTGTCTAGGGTGCATGAGGGCAGATTACATGCGTGTGGTGCATACCTGTGAGGAACAGGAGGGCCTTTGAGCTTCCCGCGACGTTGTTGGGGAGCCAGGACCGGGCTTCTGGGGTAGTAGCCTCCATGATCTCTTAGTGGTGCAGCGCCTCCATCTTCTATACTCCCAGGAATATGGGACAGGACCTGTATAGAAGAACCCCTTGGGTCCCAGGGTAATACCTTCCAATTCACACACAGTCTTTGGTAATAAAGGATAGTCTCTTTTATTAACAGATCAGCAATCTCCCAACGGTAGTGGCTTCCAGTAGCCGCAACAAGAACAGCAAAGACTTGTTATTACGCCGCTCTCCTTCCACACAGATAATTCCTCCTCTCCTTCCCTCCAAGTCTCTCCTCCGACAGGATGGTCTGGGCTAGGGCTTCAAAACCCCGTGGCCCACCCCCGAGGTTATCCTCGCGGTGGGTCTTGGATTCTCCCCATCACCCCTGGCAGTGGGGTGAGGGCATTGGTCCACCAAGTCTATAATTCTATCAGCTCTACTAAAGGAAACTGAATCTCTCCACTCCTCTCTCTCTGCTCCTGCACTCTGCGCAAGGGAGACCGCGATCTCCTCCAACTCCTCGGACCGATCCGCAGGATTCTTCGACTCACGGCATACTAACTGAACTGCATACTCTCGGCATAACTAACCGGCAACTCCAGACTCTCGGTATAACTAACCGGCAGTTCCAGACTCTCGGTATAACTATAACTAACTCTACTCACAGGAGTTGGCTGCTAAATATAGAGCTAGCCCCACCTCTCGTGATGTCAGCAGAACCTCCCCTCTTGCTCACGCCTGCAGCAGAGTCCAGGCCTGCATCTACCACTCAAGGCAGGGCTATGAAGGGGGGAAAACCCATGATGATTACTGGTGCCTGATCTTAACAGGACTTACCACAGTAGGAGGAAGATAGGTATAGCCTGTGCTGTTTACAGGGGGCTACATATAGAATTAGCTTGCTATTATGTAATTCGTACTAAACATATGTATTTAATATCTGAAGCAATTCTTAATTTATATTAGTTCTGTGTAATTGTATATATGCATTGATGTGATTCTTTTATATACAATTAGCTAGTTTTTATTGAATTTCTAGTAATTTTATTTGAAGTAACTCCTAATTAATATCAGTTCTTTCATTTATATACAGTATACACTTATATTTAATATGCTTTTAGAATGTGTTGATTTTATATGAATGTTAATTAATTGTATGAAGTTAGGATTGTAATTTACTATTAGTGTGAGAGATATATACAGTATAGGCAATAGACCAGTACAGTAACTTCAGACTCCTGACGAAGTCTACTGTTGAAACACATAGAGTTTGGAACCAGCACCACAACACAGAGAAGAGGGAGGCACACGGAGGTCCACACAGCTGTTCCAGCCCTAGCCAACCCACATCGTGCGAGACCTCGTGATGTCAGAATCAGGAAGTGAGTGGGTCGGCTTTCCCTGGCGTTCCCCTGAACCGCGAGGAGGGAGAGAGGCACACAAGATTGTTGGCTGCACAAGGACCTGCCAGACAAGACCCCCAAAGACACTTCTACATTGCACTTAAAACTTTCTCAAAATGTAAGTGTGATCATTGACGTCACATAAATCTACCTGTACTATCTACACCAGCGGTGCGCAAATCCCCCAGGGGGGGCACGTGATTCGGTGCGGGGGACGTGGGGTTTACAAAGGCCCCGCGCACTTCCCGCAGGCTCTTAAATTAAGGCCTCTGTAAACTGCACTTATCTTGCTTCTGTAGACGCGTCGCCATGGCAACGTGACGTCATGACGCCAACACCGGAGGCAAGGTATGAGGCGGGGGGACGTGCAGAGAGGGGGGACATGCAGAGAGGGGGAACTTAAACATGGTTGTGATTATGGCACCTCATAACGGGGCCTGTAACTCATGAAGCAGGGGGTCCCTGGGGCTGCAATTCATGCGGTTCAGCTCCGGAGACCCCTTGCTTCAATAATGTGTTTTTAAAATAAAAGCTGTGCTATTGCCTGTTAGCGGCGCGCAGGTAGAGTGACTGATTCAGTCTCACTCTTACTGCATGTCTCTTATAGACTTGTGCAACCCGGTAGGATTCACACAGCGTGAGTCCCATACAGACACAGGGACCCCGACTGTGTTAATCCCGATGGGCCATTACCGAATGCTATGTGGTGTGCCACGGACTGTCAAGCATTGCACATGGTTGACCAGCCCATTCTCGCAGCCATGTGACCGACCACAGCGCTGCATCTGTAGCAGGAAATATCGGCACTTGATGACTGCCATCAAAATGAGTAAAAGTGCGATATTTACCCACATAGCAACTTATCCCAATAATTTTTATTGGACGCAGTCCAAAATGTGTTACTTTTAGCGGTACCACGTTGATGACTTGTACCTTAAAAATAATGCATTTTTGGGGGGTATAATACTGTATTTTTGTCCTAACGAACTTTGATGACTCTTTGCCAATGTATTGCAGGCACCTCAGGCAGCACAAGGGGGAAACTCAGGTCTTCGTGAAACCGGTTTCCTGCCTCAAGTGTGAAATAAATTGCTCTATGTTTGTAATATAACAGCTATTTAAATGATCAGGGTCCACAATGTATTTATTTTCCCTCCCAATAACCTTGGTGTCCTGTAGAAGACCGACAACGACTAAATAGAATCCACGATATCCTTCCAACTTTTAGAAATAAGGCCTAGAGATACTGTACAGTACAAGTCAGTTACAGTACTTTTCTGAGAAATATATCATACCAAATACTCTGCGCTGGGATCCAGAACTTGGGTTTAATCATCTAGTTTTCCCATATGCATAAATGCATCTTGCAATATCTTTATTGTTTATTTAAACAAGGTCTTAGTGAGTAATTTGCTTAAAATAAAGAATGTCAGTAAGATACAATCCAGAAGCCGCCCTACGAAGAGAAGAAAAGGGTGCATAAGGCTCATGGTTTTAGCGAGAGGATTGCTTCTCAATGAATTGTATACTTTATTGCTAACCTAGTAAACCTCTGAGGTTGAACTCTGGAGTACTCATGCGTGCCACTTATATGTGGGCTGTGGAAAGTGCTGAATAAAAACAGCCATGGATGGTTTACGGAAAACCTTCTTAGCTGAGGGCCAGATTACTAGAAAAGTAATCTGTCAAGTGCAACATACTAACTATAGTATAAATATGGAATCTACATTGCACACACACATGCATGCACACACTCGCCTCTCTCTCCCCCATCCTCTCTCTCCTCCCTCTCCCCCCATACTTTCTCTCCCCAATTCTGTATATACAGACACCGCATGCATGCCCCCCCATGTACACTCAGACACCATATACACACACATACCAAACATGCAACATTAGGGTAATACACACATACAGTATACTATATACAAATACACATTTATATTCAACATTTAAATATACAACATATACATGCACATGATGAATGGAACACACACACACACACACACACACACACACACACACACACACACACACACACACACACACACACACACACACACACACACACACACACACACACACACACACACACACACACACACACACACACACACACACACACACACACACACACACACACACACAAATCATATCAAATAAGCTTTATTGACATGACAGAAAAACATTTCAATATTGCCAAACAATGAATAACAGGGGTAGGGTATAATGTTTACATACTATACGGGTAACAGTTACCACAGGGATGTGGAAGTTAGTGGGCGTCTCTCAGCCTGAGATAGTGTGCAGCCAGTTCTGCTGTGGATTCATCAGAGATCACTATTTGTTGCACACACCAGCACACTGAGAGGAGTGGCTATGGAGGGCTCTTCAGCGCCATCTGTAGTCCGTAAAATGCAGTGTTGATGCAGCCGGGCAGCCCTGCTCTCCTCCTTCTGGCCCAAACTGGGACATTTTGAGAATGGTTCCAGGGGCCTGATTGTATCAGGAGGCGGGCCGTGTTTGGCCAGCGGGCCTTAGTTTGGACATCCCTGGTTTACAGAGACACATAAAAATAGCTCAAATACTTTGCTTGACAAGTTGAGAGATGTAGCCATATTTTGGATATGTGGAATCAACAGAATGAAAATATAGCTGCCGCACGCGAAGTTAAACAAGAGCCACATTAAAAAAGTTAATGATTCAAAATTGTGTTAACTCTTTCACTGCCAGAGAACACGGAAAAGTATTGCAAAGTGGTTAAGGAAACACATTTTTAAAAGCAGAGGTATGGGTAATTGAGAACATCTACAGTTTGTAGTACACCCCCATTGTGTTCATCTCAAACAATATCACAATACACTTGGGAAATCCTCTAATAGAGGATACCTGTATATTGATTGTGTTAAGTTTATTCATTTACAAAAGTAGATAAGCGCACTCATCTGCTGGTATAAGAAATCTTGCAGGTACATGTTTTTTATATTGCTTTATATGTATGCACGTCAGTGAAAATGCTATATGCATCAGGACTGGTTTAGTCTAATCTCCCCCTATGGAAACTTCCTTCAAAGAAGAAGCTCACGCACTCGCCCGAAGAGACTCAAGTTTGCCAAAACGTTTGACAAAGGGCCACAGCCTGAAACGTCGAGTTTCCTCGGGCGAGTGTGTCAGCTATGTAATGTTTTGCAGATTTCTTGACTTGTTATTAATTGCAATTGTCACTTTTTCTGTGTACATTTATTCATTTAACATAATATAATACTATGTCAAACATAACCATTTGTATTGTGATTACTGAGGTCATTATAAACAAAAAAATGCTCCTACTTAATATGCTGAAGCCCCTCCCTAGTGCTTTTGAAGAGCTCAGTTCCATTCAAATGAATGGGACTAAATTCACAATTCCCATGAAATATAATATATATATATATATTCTGATCTATGATGCAAGTATTAGAAACTTTTTTCACATAACATTCTATCTATCTATCTATCTATCTATCTATCTATCTATCTATCTATCTATCTATCTATCTATCTATCCATCTACTGATGCAGCGGCCATTATTCGAACACATCACGGCGCCGATTTTGAGTTTTCTGCTGTTCCCTACGCAGCATGAACACGGCCATTCGCCCCAGGTACCCGCGCTTATCGCGGATGTTTTGTTTGAATTGTATGGATTCTGTTTCTTTGTTTGCAATAAAATGGATGAATTGTAATCTGTACAGTACTGTGTTACTGTGCTACTGTGTCAATTTCATGTTTTTAAAAGCTAGAACACTAAAATTCGTTTTTCTGCACTCGCCGTGCTCGCATCTTAGTGCGGGAAGGCTGGAATTCATCCCGCGGTTTCAAATCGGGATTCCGATGTACATGACGCGTGAAGTGTTCGAATAACGGCCGCTGCATCAGTATCTATCTATCTATCTATCTATCACATGGCTGGTCCAGATTGCCTCTCTGCCCTTGTCACATAAGTCCTAATAGCGCTGCAGGCTGTGACAAGCTATTCCAAGGGGCATTGAACCCCTCTCATGCGTGGATGTGACATGGTGTTTGTGTACAGCCAATAGTGGTGCAGACACTATGCCCTCCCCATCCAGATATCAGAGAGGAAGTGCCAAACTGTTAGTCAGTTCTGGTCTGGAGTCTGGGAGAGACTGGAAAGGCTGTGAGTTTCTCCCATCCGGGATGAGCGTGCCCCCAGCCCCTAGGGGGCTGCAAGAACATTTAAATTAAAACAGAGGCGTCAAGATTACCAGAAGGCCCTGCACCATCCAGAGGCCTGGGATCCTCTGACATTTATCTGCTACACTGTAAAGACCAAACGCAGTGACTGCATGCAATAAAGCCCTTTGTTTTATATACTCCTATTTGAGATTGCAGTGTATTGGACAGGGGAATGGAAGTACTGTGTTATGGGGGGAACTATCTCTGGGCATCCTGGAGCTCCTTGAAGCTGGAGTTCACTGACACCCTGAGCTGAACATCATGAATCACAAAAGCCTGTCCTGGTCCCCATACCAACGTGGACATCTCAGCTCTCCTGGACCCTCACAGGTACGCCACAGCACCACAACACATGTAGCAGCAGTAACATCACCCAGAGGGGGGGGTGTAGGGTGGGGTGTGGGGGGGGGGGGGGGGGGGGGGGAAGCAGGGCTACATTTCATTGAACTCAAGAGGGTAAGCTTAAAGATTGAATAAATTGCCTCAACAGATGGTGATTTGCATCAATTTGGTCATGGTCTACATGTGTAGCCTGTCCTACCTATCCCAACCTCACATTGGGCCTCCTCAGGGAACTCTCTTTCTGGCTATAGAGACTTTGGTGGTGCATACCTGCTGGTAACAGGAGGGCCTGGGTCTCCCGCGATGTCATGGGGGATAACAGGACAGGCTTCTCTGGGGCTGAGCCCGAATTCTTCTTAATGGTGCAGCGCCTCCATCTTGTGCAGCCCCCAGGTGTATGGGGTGGAGTATCTGCAAAAGAGTTATCTCCCTCTCCTCCCAATATACTCCACTCTCAGACTGGAGGTAAAACAAACGGGTTCTTTAATTGTCCAGACTAATAGCAGCAATCGCACAGCACACAGCACTTCATCAGAAGAGTGTTCACCGCAGGATGATTTCTAGACAAACTCCTTGGTGGAGCAAGATAGTATCTCCCCTCTCCCCTAAGGGAGAGCCTTCAGCGTACAGAGCCCTGGTAGCTTAATTTGAACCCACCATCCTCTTTCTTAACTGCAGAGGAACCACCTCTCTCAAAGCTAGAGAGTAACACACAACTCTGACACTCAGAACAGACTAAACAGGAAGGGGTAATCCTTTTAGTACATATCCAGTAGTCCCACCCCTGTGCCTTTCACTGACACACAGCATGAGCACTACCTTCTCTGACCAACTGAATCACAGTGGTTGGTGCAAACCCATTTTAACTCCTGGCAAACCTGCCCTTACCAGGGGTTATTGCCCAGCAGGAGGAAAGAATAATAGTCCAAACCTACCAGGGCTATATATGTAATGCATAAAGTTTGTTATTTGAGCTTATTACATATGACACTGAGCAAAAGTGTTCAATGCCACCTCAGAACCTGGTAGATTGTATTGAAGCAACATGCCCTATTATGTTCACTCAGAGGTTGATACATCATAGTATACTATTGTTCCAAGCAACTACCCCTCTAACTGCTCTGGGGTATACATATGAAGGCAAATTAACTGTACTATATGCATTAAAGAAAAAAGTCCCATTGAATTCAATACATCTTTTTATTTGAACTTGTGCAGTTTTTTGCTCATAATTGCTCCACTTTTACCTTGATACACAAGCCCCTCCATAACCACTCTGCAAATGACTCACTAACCAGTGGGGTAAAACGAATTCACCTTGATACATTGACACTACTGACACAGAATAAAATGGGTCCAATTTGCATAATTTGTGTAGTAATGCTCCAATTTTGCTCAAATTGTTACGTTTGACACAGATCCCCTTAGTAATGTTTAACCTAAACCACTATGTTGCTCTCTAAGTGTAATCTATCAAATGTGAGATTTTTATTTTTTATATTCTTGGACCACAGGTAGAGATGTAGCAGGAGTTATTGTAATCACATTAGCCCCGCCTCTTATTCACAAGCTACTGTAATGTCTGGTGTCTTCTACCATTGTGTGTGTACAGCTTCTACGGCCGCCTGCATGAGCATTAACAGCTGCTACATCTGTAAGAGAAAACTATTTATACACTGGCTATAAATGCAGACATCACTAACACTGTCTCTTGTCCTAGTACATATTTTTGAAACACGAGTCTCAGGATACTAACTACAAGCAGGAGCACAAAAGTGCGCAAAAAGGGACCATATTCGCAAACGCAGGTGTAAAGTTTACCCATCTCTAATTGAGATACCCAAAGTTTGGTATGCAGACAGATATACACAGTTATATGTACAGACAGATATACACAGAGAGATACACACAGTTATATATACTAACTTATTAGCGAAACGCATATATATATATATATATATATATATATATATATATATATATATATATATATATATATATATATGCGTTTCGCTAATAAGTTAGTAGCACACCCTACAAAGTAATCATTGAATGCATTTGTAATGTCAGTGGGGTTTGTCACAGTAATATCCTCCTTAGTGATATTACTTGGTTGTTGATGGTTAGAAGGCTGGAATATATTGTTGATAACCTTCCAGAAGTTAGCTGGGTTTGATATATTCTGGTGAAGATTGTCAGAGTAGTATTGTGCATCTCTTGTTTGCCTTGTGCACATATTCTGCAGGCATCTGTATTGATTAAGATCCTTGGTAGTGCCAGTTACTTTGTAGCTTTTCAACAAGGCATCCCTGAAATTGTAGAGTGCTATAAGGTCAGTTGTAACCCACGGCAGGTGGGCCCCCGTACTCTTATTCTGCGTAGTGGAGCATGGGTATCACAGAGTTTAAAGAACTCAGATTGGATAAAGTCAAGCGCAGAATCATGGTCAGGAATTAAATCGATTCCGTACCAAGGGTAGTTGGTAAGGTCAGCCAGAAACTGTTGTGGGTTAAAGTTTCTAAATTTTCTAGTGAGGAGAATTTTAGGGCTTGATTGGGGTGGTTTCATTTTCCTTACACAGTACACTATTGCATGGTCACTGAAAATATCAGGAAGGATGCCAGAGGATTGGATTATGCTGGGATTTGTGGAGAGAATCCAGTCTAGCAAGGAATGGTTGTGCGATTTCAGGTTTGTCCATGTGGGTTGGGAAATGAGTTGCGTTGGGTTTTTAGGGTCGAGCCAATTGAAGTTGAAATCCACAAGAACTAGCAGCTCACTCTTCTCATTCAGAGAGGAAATTGAGCCAACAAACTGGGTGATATCAGTCAGGGACTGAGAGGGGCTTTAGGGGGGCGGTAAATGCCAGCAATCAGGACTGGCTTAGATAAAAGGAGGCAGATTTTATCAACTGGGATTTCAAAAGAGGGTGGGCTTGAGGGGCAATTTAACAGTGTAAATTGTAAGGTGTCTGCAATATAAAATAACACCCCTCCTCCTCTCTTTGACCTATCTCTCCTAGAAATGGAGTATCTATGAATGGTGATATTTGCATTAGGAGATTTAGGGGTTAGCCATGTTTCTGTGAGAACAATGCTTTGCGTTTATGCATAAGGCACCATGCCCTTAGTTCATCCAATTTTGGCAGTAGGCTTCGGGTATTTATATGGGCGATGGATAGACCTTTTTGGAATTTGAAGGGGGTTATTCTCGAGGTAGCGGACAGAGTTGAAAAGGGAGGGCCTGGGTTAGGTTCAATATCACCTGCTAAAGAAAGTAATAGTATGAGTAGAAATTTGAGTAGTTGTTTGCAAGTACAGTATATCTGTCTGTATATATATTCTACTCATACTATTACTTCCCTTCCAGTGGACTAAGTACTGTACGATCCCTGTAGAGATCCTGGAATCCATAATGGTTTGTACCTCGTACTCCTATTGTCCATCTATTAGTAATGGAGGTGGTGAGGTGGTATCAGGGAATCGAGGACTCTGGAAGGCGGGTTTCAGCAGTGAAACATGAAAAACTGAGGGAATCTTCATTGAGGGTGCAAGACGAAGCCGGTATGCCACCGGGTTGATCCTTTGTATCACGGGATATGGACCGATGGAACCTGGGGGCCAGTTTAGTCATAGCCACCTTGAGGCAGCTGTTTTTTTTAACACAATCATACCTTGTCTCCCGAGCTGAACTCTTGGATCTTTTGCCAGAGTCGGTCTGCTTGGATCTTTTGCCTACTGGTTGCGATTCTCAGATTCCCCTGAATCTTTTCCATAAATCCTGAAGGAAGCAAATTCGATTATCCATGGCTGGTACCTCGGAGGAAGAAGAGGCCAATGGGAGTCGGGAAGGGTGGAATCCATAATTGATAAAGAATAGTGACTCTTGGGGGGACTCATTGCGCAGAGAGTTGTGAGCAAATTCGGCCCATTGCAGAAGGTCCACCCAGTTGTCCTGGGAGTCGGAAATAAAACAACGCAGATACTGTTCCAGAGTTTGATTTG
Organism: Ascaphus truei; assembly: GCF_040206685.1. Taxonomy (NCBI): domain Eukaryota; kingdom Metazoa; phylum Chordata; class Amphibia; order Anura; family Ascaphidae; genus Ascaphus; species Ascaphus truei. The sequence goes on from NC_134483.1 coordinate 60,557,104, forward strand.
TTCTCTCCGTCTGACCGTTTGTTTGTGAATGGTGTCCTGGTGAAAAGTGTAACGAGATGCCCAGCCTTTGAGAGAAAGCACGCCAGAACCTGGCGATAAATTGTGATCCCCAGTCAGAGACTATGGTCTGAGGAACCCCATGTAGACGGAAGATCTCCTGAACAAAGATATCTGCAAGTTTGGGGGAGCTAGGAAGTCCTTTCAAAGAAATAAAATGTGTCTGTTTCAAGAATCGTGTTCCTCCCTTTGTAAGGAGGTAGGTCTACTATGAAATCCATAGACAAATGGTTCCAAGGGCGGTCCGGAATTGTATTGTATTGTATTGTATTGTATGTCTTTATTTATATAGCGCCATTAATGTACATAGCGCTTCACAGCAGTAATACATGTGGTAATCCAATAAATAACAGATAATATAAATAACAGATCATGGGAATAAGTGCTTTAGACATTAAGGAAGAGGAGTCCCTGCTCCGAGGAGCTTACAGTCTAATTGGTAGGTAGGGAGAACGTACAGAGACAGTAGGAGAGAGTTCTGGTAAGTGCATCTGCAGGGGGCCAAGCTTTATGTGCCATGTGTTCAGAATAGCCACAGTCCTATTCATATGCTTCTTTAAGCAAGTGTGTCTTAAGGTGGGTCTTAAAGGTGGATAGAGAGGGTGCTAGTCGGGTACTGAGGGGAAGGTCATTCCAGAGGTGAGGGGCAGTCAATGAAAAAGGTTTAAGGCGGGAGAGGGCTTTAGATACAAAGGGGGTAGAAAGAAGACATCCTTGAGAAGAACGCAAGAGTCTGGATGGTGCATAACGAGAAATTAGGGCTGAGATGTAAGGAGGAGCAGAAGAGTGTAAAGCTTTAAAAGTGAGGAGAAGAATGGAGTGTGAGATGCGGGATTTGATCGGAAGCCAGGAGAGGGATTTCATGAGGGGAGATGCTGAGACAGATCTAGGAAAGAGTAGAGTAATTCTGGCAGCAGCGTTAAGGATAGATTGTAGGGGAGACAGGTGAGAGGCAGGAAGGCCGGACAGCAGGAGGTTACAGTAATCAAGACGGGAGAGAATGAGGGCCTGAGTCAGAGTTTTAGCAGTCGAGCAACAGAGGAAAGGGCGTATCTTTGTTATATTGCGGAGGAAAAAGCGACAGGTTTTAGAAATGTTTTGAATGTGAGGGGCAAATGTGAGAGAGGAGTCGAGTGTGACCCCTAGGCAGCGTGCTTGGGCTACTGGGTGAATGATCGTAGTTCCAACAGTAATGTGGAAGGAGGTAGTAGGGCCAGGTTTGGGAGGAAGTATGAGGAGCTCTGTTTTAGCCATGTTGAGTTTAAGGCGGCGGAGGGCCATCCAGGATGATATAGCAGAGAGACATTCAGAAACTTTGGTTTGTACAGTAGGTGTAAGGTCGGGTGTTGAGAAATATATTTGTGTGTCGTCAGCATAGAGGTGATAATTAAACCCAAAAGATGTTATTAGGTCACCTAGAGAGAGTGTGTACAGAGAAAAGAGAAGAGGTCCCAGGACAGAGCCCTGGGGTACCCCCACAGAGAGATCAATAGAGGAGGAGGAGGTATTAGCAGAAGAGACACTGAAAGTACGATGGGAGAGGTAGGATGAGATCCAGGATAGAGCTTTGTTCCGAATACCAAGAGTATGGAGAATATGAAGGAGAAGAGGGTGGTCCACGGTGTCAAATGCTGCAGAGAGGTCGAGTAATATGAGCAGAGTGTAATGACCTCTGTCTTTGGCAGCATGGAGGTCGTCAGTTATTTTAGTGAGGGCTGTTTCCGTGGAGTGAGCAGTACGGAAGCCAGATTGTAGAGGGTCTAGGAGAGAATTGGAAGTGGTTGTAGTAATCCCAGGGGTCTGCTCCGCGGTATCTTGTTGCGTGCACACGTAGCACATGCTTGAACGAACTCCTTGATGTCTGCCTGCATACCTGGCCACCAAAAGGTTTGCTGTGCGAGGTCGATGGTCCTACGAACACCTGGGTGTCCAGATGATTTAGCGGAGTGACACCACTCCAGGATCCTTTTTTGGTATAGAGGTGCGGTGAAGAGGCGACCCTCTGGAACTTTGAGACCCTCTGGGATATGGGATTGATCCCGGCGAATCTTGTCCATAACATCAAAGGCGTTAGCAGAGATTATATATTTAGAAGGGAGAGAGAAAAATATGGGAGTTAAGCGTAAATCATATAATTACAATGCACCAATTCAGAAATATAAATATATAAACACAGTGGTGGGGAGGCTGCTGAATTGTAACATGCCCACCTATCATACACAGAATAGCACAAGGGTTGGGCACCACAGTCAATGCACTTACTGTGTGCTGCAATGGGGGTGGTGGTGGATGGAGTGGAAATATATAAATATATACTGTATCTAACCACTTACACGGCCCTGTGTATGTGTGACACACATCAGGTGTGCCTTTCCTCCTTCTCCCCTTGGCAGTACAGTCTCCCTCTGTTGGATCCACTGGAATCCCAGATGGGGGTAGGTGTTGAGACCCATTCATCTTGGAGTGCACCCCCACAATTGAATGCGAGGCCAGAGAGGGGTGTTAGATAAAAATATGTAGATAGAGAGAAAAACACAACTCTGAAAATATAGAGAAACACATAGCTCTGCATATATATATATCACACACAGCTTTGTACACACATAAATACCATATAGAGATACACACATATAGAAAAAAACAATTACATTGTTTTTGTACATTGTTATTACATTACAAATTAAAGTAAATAAGGCACCTGGCCCTGATGGCATACATCCAAGAGTTCTCAAGGAGTTAATATCAGTAATAGCCAAACCATTATATTTAATATTCAAGGAATCCATTTCCACAGGCTCAGTACCACAAGATTGGCGTAAAACAGATGTGGTGCCTATATTTAAAAAGGGAGCTAGATCATAACCATGGAATTACAGAGTTGTAAGCCTGACTTCAATAGTGGGGAAACTACTTGAAGGTTTAATACGGGATAATATTCAGGAATACCTAATGGAAAACAAAATTATTAGTAATAGTCAGCATGGATTTATGAAGGATAGATCATGCCGAACTAACCTTATTTGTTTCTTTGAGGAGGTAAGAAGGAATTTAAACCAGGGTAATGCAGTTTATGTGGTCTACTTAGATTTTGCAAAGGCTTTTGATACGGTTTCACACGAGGTTGGTGTACAAAATAAAGCAAAATTGGACTCAGTAATAATATATGCACCTGGATTGAAAACTGGTTGAAGGATAGACAACCGAGGTTTGTCATAAATTGAACTTTTTCAGGTTGGGCTAAAGTTGTGAGTGGAGTACCTCAGGGATCGGTACTGGGACCCCTGCTTTTTAACTTGTTTATTAATGACCTTGATGTTGGCATCGAGAGCAAAGTCTCCCAGAACCCCATAAAGAGGTTTGAATAGCTGGGGGCAAATCTGGGACCCATGGCCGTAACACAGGTCTGGAGATAAAAGGTGTCCTCAAACAAGAAATAGTTGTTATTGAGTATGAATTCAATGAGAGTGAGAACAAACCTGCACTGGTTAGATAGAAGGGTAACATCAGCTGTTAGAAAGTGCTGAACGGTCCCAAGACCTATATCATTCTATACACGTGTATAGAGATTGGACGTTACAGGTAGCCCATCTATAGGTTGATTTCCACTCAATTGAGGAGATGAAGTCGATGACATGAAGGGTGTCTCTAAGATAAGATCTAAGTTGGACCACATATGGCTGTAAAAAGTGGTCCACATATCTGGACACCCCGGACGTCATCGACTCCACCCCTGATATGATGGGTCTACCTGGCGGGTCAAGGAGGCTTTTGTGCACCTTTGGGAGTTGGTAAAATACGGACGTTGGACGTACCAAGCGATCCCTTTGTCTTAGATTCTTAGAACACAGACGTGCGATCATTAAAGGAGCTCTCAATCATAGCGTTCCCCACCACTTACTAAGTGTCCATTCAAAAGATCCAGCGAGTCTAAGGATCATTGGAATCGAAAGTATCTCCAACTCGAAACTGGGGGGAGATAGATTCAAACACCTATGCATGCGTGAATCCTACTGGATTTACCAGTTAGGTACGTTGGTACCTCAGGGGTTAAACAAATGCATAGACACCAGTACTCTGGTGTAGTCTAGCTTTCCAGTTCTATCAAGATTAAGACTATCTCCATTTTCTTGCTCTCTTATTTCCTGCCTGCATTCAACAATGGATGGTTGTCAAATTGCGTGATACACCTATCTACAACCTAACACTATCTTTACCCTACCCCCTACCCTCCTCTATATTGGTGTCTACATCTAGTGTTTATCCATTATATGTCTCGTCTGTCACACTCTAGACCATCACATTTACATGTCCTACTCTTATTGGGATACTTATATTATTATAGGTTTTATTAAAATGGTTTCGTTTTATTATTATTTTTCTTAATATATACAATTTTAATTTTTTAATTTTGCAAGACAAACATTACCATACTACACTCCAATTTTGGTTAATTTACATTATCTTTAGTTGTATGGATAGATTACCCTTATTGTCTGTTCATTTATATCTGTCTGCATTATTTATTATTTTTATATTAAGTTTTGTATTATCCTTTTACATTGTATTCCTTTAGATAGACATGGTATGGTGTTATATGATTTTAGTGTTATTATTGACAATCGTATTATTTTCAGCTAATTATGTTTTTTATTCCCATTAACGTGTATTATGTTACAGTTGTACTGATTGGCTGAGCATGTTCACGACATGATTGGCTGCAACCTCTCTGTCACAGCCAGATTCAATCTGGCACTATCATTGGTTAGGTATAAATAGACAGAGAGGTTGTCAGCCAATCATCCCTTGAAGAAGTCACTCACGTGACGAAACGCGTCGGGCATCGTGACGCATGATGCACTGACGTCATCCGCTTACTAGGAAGTGTGTATGTGGAATCTGCAGCAGTTACATGTGGGCTAGAGTTGGTGTTTTTGTCTGAAACAGAGTGAAAGGAGAGAGGCAGTTTTAACTGCATTGCTGGGGTGGCGCTCCTACATTTTGTTGTGTGGACATTCTTTCTGTGACGCTGAGGGTTCCATCCAAGCGCCACGAGTGCCGATCCCTTGGATTCAGCTATACCACCACTGAAGTGGAGAACATCATCTCTCCCCTCTTCAGACCTGATGACATCTCATATTGATAAGTATCTGCCTTGTACACCCACAGCATCAGTATTACTGCTCTGACTACACCCTGGCTGCACCTTCCCCCTTCCACAATTCCTGGAAGCTTACAGATTGTCTCCCATGAATGTTTTTATATATTTGAAGTGAGTGCATCTCCTGGCGGCCTCTCTTGAATTTGAATAAATTTGTGTCTTTTACATGCAATATTATGCTATGGAGCTGGCGCTTCTTTTTCTCTTGTTCATATATATATATATATAGGTTTTATTGGCAACCAAAATGTTTTTTTTTTAAAATAAATTAGGGTAAATACAAATATTTTTGTATTTTTATAATAAAGATGTTGATGAGTGATGTTAAAGTTTGTTTATAGTTGTTCTTCTGATGGATAATTATTGAGGGAAATCCCAGAGGGCTTATTAGGGTACTTTTTTTTTAATTTAAATGTATTGTAGAGATGCATTATAGTGTACACACAGCTGTGAACATACTCAAACAGCTATGAATACAGATACAGATGGAGATACACACAGCTCTATACACAGATATACATAATAGAGATACACACAGCACTATACAAATAAATATACACATAGCTCTGTATACAAACAGAGAAATACAGAGCTCTGCATATGTACATACAGTATAAACAGAGTTCTGTATACAGATAGAGATACTGTACATACAACTCTGCACACACAGAGAAATAGGGACAGATAGACTAAGCTCTGTTAAATCATTGCGAACAACGTTAAATTACTTTAAATCGTTACGGACGTTATTTTTCCTGAGTTTAACACATATCCACAAAGGGGTCCTCGTACAGATCCCTGAGGTACTCCACTCTCAACTTTAACCCAACCTGAAAAGCCCAATCTGTTGTCAATACTTCATTTAGTTTACAATTTCCTTTATTGCGTTCACTAAACTCTTGTATGGCACTGTAACAAAGGCATTTGCAAAATCCAAGTTTACCACATCAAAACAATACCCTGGTCTAAATTCCTATTTACCTCCTCCAATAAATTAATAAGGTTGGTTTGGCATGATCTATCCTTCATAAATCCATGCTGACTATTACGAATAATTTTGTGATCAATTCGGTATTCCTGAATATTATCCTGTACTAAACCTTCAAGTCGCTTCCCCACTATTGATGTCAGGCTTACAGGACTTACATTTCATTTAAAAATGTACATGTGATACAAAGATATATACAGTATTAGGGATCATATAAATGTCTGAAACACATTAGAAACTATAGTATGGTTTTTAGTGATTAAAGCAATAAGTTTGTGTGATCTAATATGGAATGTAGGTGATCCACGCTTTCCGACATTTCATTTTTCGACAAACGGCATATCCAACGCTTTATGGTAAAACCCAATGGGCATTTTTCAGATGCCAAAATGCCTTATCCGGCGCTCATATGACATGATGCCAAGTTGATACAATCGGCCAATCACAAAGGCGCAGCTCAGGGAAATCATTCTGGGAGTAGTCCACTTACATCACCTCCATGAAGTCCTTCATATCCTCTCCAAGAAGTCCTTCTCAATCCCCTCCAAGAAGTCCTTCTCAATCCACTCCACGAAGTCCTTTGAAATGCCCTCCAAGAAGTCTTTCCAAATCCCCTCCAAGTCCTTCCTAATCCCTTCCAAGAAGTCCTTCTTAATCCCCCCAAGAAACCAATCCCCTCCAAGAAGTCCTTCTCAATCCCCCCAAGAAACCAATTCCCTCCAAGAAGCCCTTCCCAATACCCCCAAGAAGCCATTCCTAATCCCCTCCAAGAAATCCTTCCCAATCCCTTCCATGAAGTCCTTTGAAATGCCCTCCTGGAAGTCCTTTCCAATCCCCTCCAAGAAGCCCTTCCCAATCCCCCCCAAGAAGCCATTCCCAATCCCCTCCAAGAAGCCCTTCCCAATCCCCTCCAAGAAGCCCTTCCCAATCCCCCCCATGAAGCCATTCTTCACAATCCCCTCCAAGAAGCCCTGCCAAATCCAATAAAGATACCCCCAAACACCTTCTTCCTTCCATCAATAATTGAGATTGCTTATACTGTACACATACTGTACTGTATATAACTTTATTATACAGTACTGTATTCGATAAATATAATCTTTATACATCAAAATTACTGTGTGTACTGCATATTATTGCCTGAGTACAATAATCTGGGTCATTGTGTGTTAAAAAGGCCTTCAGGGACGTAACCTCAATGTATAACAGTGATCCTATGGGAAAAGGGGTTTTGCTCTCTGACAGTTTTTAAATATAGGCACCGCTTATGCCAATCTTGTGGTACTGAGCCTGTGGAAATGGAGTCCTTGAATATTAAATGTAATGGTTTGGCTGTTACTGAACTTAACTCCTTGAGAACTCTTGGATGTATGTCATCGGGGCCAGGTGCCTTATTTACTTTAATTTTATCAAGCCGCCTATGCACTTCTTCCTCAGTTAACCAATTGTTCAGTAATATAGTGGTTGTGGCTTTTTCATGTGGCACTATTATTGCAATTGATTCTTCCCTGGTAAATACAGAGGCAAAGAAATTGTTTAATATCTCTGCTTTTTCCTTATCTCCAATAATTTGCCTCCCCGTCTCACACTGAAAGGGTCATATTTTATTTTCTAATCTTTTTGTTATTAAGGTACTTAAAGAACTCTTTAAAGTACTTAAAGAACTTTCCGTCACAATTCTTTTTTCATTTTCAATTTTTGCTAATTTGATTGCCCTTTTGCAACTTTTGTTACATTCCTTATCACTCTGATATTATGCTGCGCGATTGCCTGTTAGAAGCGCGCAGGGAGAGGGATTGATTCTATCTACTTACAGACTGAGGCAGCCTGGTAGGATTAACACAGTGGGAGTCCCATTCAGAAGCAGGGACCCCTGCTGTGTTAATCCTGATGGACCATTCCCCCCTCCCAAGCACTGTGCTGCAAACGCTCGACTCTTGGTCCGCAGTTCACTAGCACATGTGATGCGGCTTCTGATAGAAGATGCTACATCTGTATGTAATGAAATATTCACTTTTTGTACCAGTTAACTGGAGTGTCGACTCTATGCATTTTTTGTACTATCTTTACCAGTTATTTGGACTTGCGAGCACCTGTGGCATTAACACTTGATTCTCTTCAAGAACTGTGAGTGCTCCTCTTTATCGTGTGATTTTATATACATACATACATACATACATACATACAGAGCCTGGACAATTCTCTCCGTGGGCTCACCTGGCTGATACTGGAATTCGGGCTTGACTTCCATCTTTATCCGCATGCTAGATTCTCATCTGACTGGGTCGTCCTTCGATTGGACCCTGCGGTACTACCTGTTTGGGCCCTTCTCCAGCTGGGGCCATTCCTCCCACCTGCAAGTAGGGCCCGCTAATCTCCCCTTCCCCCTTGCTCAACAAGACTTTAGCCCACCGTCCCCATTCAACAATCTGGTAGTTAAGGTCAGCATTCTGTCCTGGGCCCAATAAATGTTGTCAGCATGCCTGTATACTGTGTGTGTGTGTGTGTGTGTATGTGTGTGTATATATATATATATATATATATATATATATATATATATATATATATATATATACATACATATATATATATATATATATATATATATATATATATATATATATGAACAAAAAACAAACAAAAGCGCAAGCTCCATAGCACGTAACTGAGTAAAAAATAATGTACATTTATTTAAAAAATCAGCAACCCATAAGAATGTGCACTTACAGGATTTCAAACAGAACCATTCGTGGGAGAGAAATCTCTATTGTGGTCATCTGCGGTGGTAGGGTGAGTCCCAGGTTTGCAGAGTGGATGTAAACAGCCCAGGTTCACCATGAATTGGCAGCAAGATATAAAGGCATCCAATGCCTGCACGTCCTTTGCTCCCTCATACAATGATTGCTAACACTTGAAATTACCGCCAGCCAGAGCGCAGGGAAGCCAGGGACTCCAAATACACCAACACAAACGCAATGATCTGTTGCGTGGAGGTCTGGTTTGAGTGCTTTCTAGCATTCCCTCTGAACTATGGGGACATGTCAGGTCTATAAATATTTCTTTCCATACTGTCTTTTTAAGTGGTTGTTATTACCAACCCTACTGTAGGTTGCTCTATCCATGTTACATATCATATTGCGGATGTGTCTGTTCTAGTCCGGGGCGGGTCTTATCTTATATAGTCACATATAATTTTTACATCATTACTACACTGTCAACAGGTAGAGTTACAACACTTTTACATGTTATTCACGTTCAACACATGTTAATATATATTTATATACAAGCAGACACACATAGTATATAGAGGTATAGTTTTATGTTGTTAATCACACTAATATATGTAATATTCACACTCAATATTATTATCACATTTAGGTACTTCACTATAATAAATTCATTTATTTTCATTTTCACATATTAAGAGGTTTAGGTACATGTACTCTCATATTGAAGATTCTTCTGTCCTTGCTCAGCAACAACCTTTGCTGCACCGTTGACTCCAACTGTTATCCATGAAATTGATATGTCACAAATGGAATAACAACAGGTATATATATGGAGTAGGTTGGGTGAAACCTTAAACCCGTTTTTTTGCATATTCTCTAGCTATTTAAGTGCTGACTAATGTTGTAAGGGGTTAAATTGTTGGTCCGTTTATATGCCAATTAGTACTCTCCAATTCTTGAGACTTCTTATTTGAATATAGCAAAACAATGTTACTATGAATATATGTCTAATTTAGACACTATATATATTGTTATTTATATCATCATTATCAAAATTAAAAACGTAATTTAGTATATCATCTATTACTGCTCAAATAGTGTTACCAAATGAAGTATATGTATACAATTCAATCACTTGAGCTTTCTTATGATCACGATTCTTTCAAAACACAGTGCGGTCCTCATAACCAGTCCATTGGGATCTAAATAGTATTAATGACTGAGACAATGGACTGGTTTAAATCTTGTAATTTTTAATGAACTTTTTTATAATTAATTTTTTATAATTAACTTTTTAATTGCTATATTGGTGCATGCAATTTACCTTCCTATAAATACTGTGGGGTCACAACCAATGGGTAGCCCCTGATGAAGTCATCATAGATGACGAAACGCGTAGGGCGTGGCTAAGGCAGAGGAGACACTGTCCCACGGAGACTTTCGCTACGGGCTGAGACTAACGCAGGCAGAGAGAGGCAAAGCTAAACAGAAGTCCGGATCCCTCTCCGTTTCCCCTGGTGGTGCAGCAACCAGAAGCAGGTAGCTGAAGGTCCTGGTTCCCGGAGGGACTTCCTTTGCGGGGCACCCGACCGGGTGGACGTCACTTCCGGTAGAAGTAGACCATGGGGCTTGTGTGCAGGAGAGGACACCATTGCTGATTCGGATGCTAACATTGGCTTATGAGGGCCTATCTCATAACTGCTTGACTACCGTGTACACTTGTGAGTGGGCATTTGTCTGTTTTTATTGTTCCATAAACTGAATTGTTATACTTTAATGCACTAGGTGTGCGCCTGTTTTTTCTTTTCTTCAATAGGTATCTATAGGGAGTTGTGATCCCTTCAAATGGGCTGCCTAATACCTGGCTGCATTCATCTGGAACGGGACTCTGTGTTTTTTAAGGTTTTTTAAGGTTTTTATGGACTTATCCATTGATTTCAATTTTTACATTACCTTGAGTTTTTTTATTTTTTCTATATTTTTTATTAAAGTTACACTTTTGGTTTTTATGTATTATCTTAAAGTGACATAGGTTTATTTTTATCATTCACCTTCCTTGGCCACCCCATTGGTTGTGCAATCACAGTTAGTTAGACGTACTCACATTTAGCAGGTTGTTTTAAATAGGCGCTCCTTCAAATATTTTTTTGTTTTGTTTTGTTATATATATATATATATATAGGCACTGTACCGTGTATCTGTGTTAATGCATGTAGCACTGAGCTCTGTCTGTGTTTCATGTTCTGTCTCCTAGTTTTAAATATATATTGCCATGCTCAGTAGCACTCCTCTTTGACACCTATACGCATATATATATATTGTGGTTATTTTGGGGGTTCAATATGAGCTTATTGGGATTTTGTATGTTTTGCAATTCTATTCAGCTGGTCCTGGCTGATTTGGAGGGTGGCTCCTCCTTCCCAGTTTTGAAGCTCACTCCCTCCCACTTTTTAATGGTTAAAAGCTCACTCCACTTAACCTCCACACTCATGGGAACCTGCATACAGTTTGATTGTGACAAATCTAATACAGAGTGCTTTTCCTGGTAATGTACAGGTTAATAAGAGCTTCAATCAGACTTCGAACTATGCAACTAATTTTGACAGATGTATTATAAATCATCCTTCCTGGTAATGTACAGGTTATTAAGAATTTATTTTAGTGTTAGGACCCTTGAGATGTGGTCTGCCTTGGAGGGGCTCAAGGGCTTACAACACTTTAGCCAAAGGGTTAAACTAAAAGACCATTTTATTCAAAAGATATCTTTATATGGTGGTTTTAAGTGGTTTTAAACACTTTTTTTTTACTCACCATAACTTAACTAACTATATATATATATATATATATATATATATATATATATATATATATATATATACAGTGTTCGACAAATCACCCAAAAATCTACTCGCCCAACCCAAAAATCTACTCGCCACCTAGTCCCGCCCCCAACCCCGCCCCTAGTCCCGCCCCCAACCCCGCCCCTAGTCCCGCCCCCAACCCCGCTTTAAAATAAAATATATAAATAAAATACATTTAATAAATTCCTAGTCAGAACAACATTCGTTTTTGACATAAATGTATTTATTGTATTACATTATACTACAATTAGTCCTTGTTACATGTGTGTGTGTAAATGTCGGATCTAGAAATAAAAGCCAGGTGTGAATGACTAGTTTCCTGAACCCCTTAACCAGTGTCTGGATGCCCCCGCTTCACAATATCTAAAGCAGCAATCCCACCTGGGATCTTACCTGATCCGCAGTCCCTCAATGTCCAGGTACGCTCATTCCCGCAATGTTATACATTGGGGAGGTGTTCATTACCTGTCTTCTGGGTTAGGGGGGGTTCCGATGTCTTCCATGTGAAGCTTGAGCCAGATCTGGAAGAAAGCAGTATAGGGTAGTTAAGATTTCGGTGTAGTATAGGGCAGTTAAGATATATAGGGTAAATAAGAGATCCAGAGTGTGAGTGACAGAGAGAGAGAGTGTGGGAGTGACAGAGAGAGAGAGTGTGGGGGAGAGAGAGAGAGAGAGAGTGTTTGGGAGAGAGAGAGAGAGTGTGGGGAAGAGGGAGAGAGCGTGTGGGGGAGAGGGAGAGAGAGTGTTGGGGAGAGAGGGAGAGAGAGTGTGAGGGAGAGAGAGTGTGGGGGAGAGAGGGAGAGAGAGTGTGGGGGAGAGAGGGAGAGAGAGTGTGGGGGAGAGAGGGAGAGAGAGTGTGGGGGAGAGAGAGAGAGAGTGTGGGGGAGAGAGAGAGAGAGTGTGGGGGAGAGAGAGAGAGAGTGTGGGGGAGAGAGAGAGAGAGTGTGGGGAGAGAGAGAGAGAGTGGGGGGGGGGAGAGAGAGTGGGGGGGGAGAGGGAGAGAGAGTGTGGGGGAGAGAGTGTGGGGGAGAGAGTGTGGGGGAGAGAGTGTGGGGGAGAGAGGGAGAGAGAGTGTGGGGGAGAGAGGGAGAGAGAGTGTGGGGGAGAGAGGGAGAGAGAGTGTGGGGGAGAGAGGGAGAGAGAGTGTGGGGGATAGAGGGAGAGAGAGTGTGGGGGAGAGAGAGTGTGGGGGAGAGAGGGAGAGAGTGTGGGGGAGAGAGGGAGAGAGAGTGTGGGGGAGGGAGAGAGTGTGGGGGAGAGAGAGTGGGGGGGGGGGAGAGAGTGTGGGGGGGGGAGAGAGAGAGTGTGGGGGAGAGAGAGAGTGTGTGGGGGAGAGAGGGAGAGAGAGTGTGGGGGAGAGAGGGAGAGAGAGTGTTGGGGAAAGAGAGAGTGTGGGGGGGAGAGAGAGAGTGGGGGGGAGAGAGAGAGTGGGGGAGAGAGAGAGAGAGAGAGAGTGGGGGGGAGAGAGAGAGAGAGAGTGGGGGAGAGAGAGAGAGTGTGGGGGGAGAGAGAGAGTGTGTGGGGGGGGAGAGAGAGTGTGGGGGAGACAGAGGAGAGAAACGGTGGGTGACACACACAGAGGGTGGGTGATACACAGAGAGAGAGGCTGGGTGAGTGACTGGCTGGTTGAGTGGTTTGCTGGGTGAGTGGCTGGGTGGGGCAGGGGTGACTGGGTGGGTGAGTGACTGACACTGACTGGGGGTGGGTGGTGACTGACACTGACTGGGGGTGGGGGGGTGACTGACACTGACTGGGGATGGGGGGGTGACTGACACTGACTGGGGGTGGGGGGGTGACTGACACTGACTGGGGGTGGGGGGGTGACTGACACTGACTGGGGGTGGGGGGGTGACTGACACTGACAGGGGGTGGGGGGGGTGACTGACACTGACTGGGGGTGGGGGGGTGACTGACACTGACTGGGGGTGGGGGGGTGACTGACACTGACTGGGGGTGGGGGGGTGACTGACACTGACTGGGGGTGGGGGGGTGACTGACACTGACTGGGGTTGGGGGGGTTACTGACACTGACAGGGGGTGGGGGGGTGACTGACACTGACTGGGGGTGGGGGGTGACTGACACTGACTGGGGGTGGGGGGGGTGACTGACACTGACTGGGGTTGGGGGGGTGACTGACACTGACTGGGGGTGGGGGGGTGACTGACACTGACTGGGGGTGGGGGGGTGACTGACACTGACTGGGGGTGGGGGGGGGTGACTGACACTGACTGTGGGTGGGGGGGTGACTGACACTGACTGGGGGTGGGGGGGTGACTGACACTGACTGGGGGTGGGGGGTGACTGACACTGACTGGGGTTGGGGGGGTGACTGACACTGACTGGGGGTGGGGGGGGGTGACTGACACTGACTGGGGGTGGGGGGGTGACTGACACTGACTGGGGTTGGGGGGGTGACTGACACTGACAGGGGGTGGGGGGGTGACTGACACTGACTGGGGGTGGGGGGTGACTGACACTGACTGGGGGTGGGGGGGTGACTGACACTGACTGGGGTTGGGGGGGTGACTGACACTGACTGGGGGTGGGGGGGTGACTGACACTGACTGGGGGTGGGGGGGTGACTGACACTGACTGGGGGTGGGGGGGTGACTGACACTGACTGGGGGTGGGGGGGTGACTGACACTGACTGGGGGTGGGGGGGTGACTGACACTGACTGGGGGTGGGGGGTGACTGACACTGACTGGGGTTGGGGGGGTGACTGACACTGACTGGGGGTGGGGGGTGACTGACACTGACTGGGGGTGGGGGGGTGACTGACACTGACTGGGGGTGGGGGGTGACTGACACTGACTGGGGGTGGGGGGGTGACTGACACTGACTGGGGGTGGGGGGGTGACTGACACTGACTGGGGGTGGGGGGGTGACTGACACTGACTGGGGGTGGGGGGGTGACTGACACTGACTGGGGGTGGGGGGGTGACTGACACTGACTGGGGGTGGGGGGGTGACTGACACTGACTGGGGGTGGGGGGTGACTGACACTGACTGGGGGTGGGGGGTGACTGACACTGACTGGGGGTGGGGGGTGACTGACACTGACTGGGGGTGGGGGGTGACTGACACTGACTGGGGGGTGACTGACAGGGGGGGGGTGACTGACTGGGGGGGGTTACTGACTGGGGGGGTTACTAACTGGGGGGGTGACTGACTGGGGGGGGGGGTTACTGACTGGGGGGGGGTTACTGACTGGGGGGGACCTCTGGTGTCACACACATACACATACTCCCATACACACATACATTCATTCACACACACACATTCTCCCCCACACACACACATACACATTCTCACACACACACAGGGGAGGAAAGGCCGCGACCAGCACCACGCAAATCCCCCACCCACCCGCGCCCATCTCCCGCTCGTGTGGGGGGCAGGCCGACATCCCCCCCCCCCAATCAGCAGGGTGGGTGGGAGGCACGTGGCGAGGTATCCCCCACTGGGCGCCCCAGGTGACAGTCAGCCCCGCCGTGGCCGCCACTGCCCTGCTCCCCTCGCCGGCATGTCACAGTGCCTGGCCAAGCTGCAGGCTGCTTCTTCCCCCCCAGCCCGCGGCGGCATGATGCTCGTGGCAGGGGGGGGGGGCAGGCCGACATCCCCCCACCTCATGCGGCGGCTGCGCCATCATGAAGGTAGGGGACGCATGGGAGGCACGTGGTGAGGGCCGAGCCCCCCCCCCCGCAAGCCAACCGGGCTGCAGCAGCGGGGACCTCCCGCCCCTGACATCGATCGGTGGATCGAGGGGAAGGGGACAGGAGGAGGGGAAGGGGACAGGAGCAGGAAGAGGGGAAGGGAGCAGGAGGAGGGGACAGGGGACAGGAGCAGGGGACAGGAGGAGGGGACAGGAGCAGGGGACAGGAGCAGGGGAATGGGACAGGAGCAGGGGACAGGAGAGCTTCCGCGGTGGGGAGTAGGGAGCCATGTGGGGACCAGGGGGATCGCAGGGAAGGAGCAGAGGGGCCGCAGCATGGAGAGTACTTACCCTCCAACAGAGCTCCAGGCAGAAAGGCCGCTCGTTGGGGGCGGGCTCATATAGAGCCTGGCCGCGCGCCCACAAAGCCTGGAGCGCGCGCCAATCAGGAGTCAGGTAGGGGAGTTTTTTTTTTTTTTTTTTTTTTTTAGCGCGAGCAGGGAAATTTCAGCGCGAACGGGGGAATTTAAAAAAAAAACACGTGTGCTGCTTGGGCCAATAGTTACTCGCCCGGGGGTTAAATCCACCCGCCCCGGGCGAGTAAATGTATACAATTGTCGAACACTGTATATATATATATATATATATATATATATATATATATATATATATACACACAGTGGTTGACAAATGACCAAAAAATCTACTTGCCACACAAAAAAATCTACTCGCCACACAAAAAAATCTACTCGCCACCTAGTACCAAACGTGTGCTGCTTGGGCCAATATTTACTCGCCCGGGGGTTAAATCCACTCGCCCGGGGCGAGCAAATGTATTGGTTTGTCGAACACTGTGTATATATATATATATATATATATATATATATATATATATATATATATATATATATACACACACACACACACTCAGAAACTCTATTAATCAATGAATACATTCATTTAACAACATACATTACATTTCATACATTTCTGAGTCTTTCAGCTTTTCCACAACCACCAGACCTCATTATTATTGAAAGTTAAGTTTAGTATACTTATTTTTGCTTTCCTATTATAGGCAAAAAATGTGTACTAATTTTTTCAAGAGAAAATTGTGAAACTTCCAAGTTTTGCAAACTTTTGCAAATAATTGCCTACAGTAATTATTTGCAAACATTGTGGTTAATGTTGGTTTCTGAGTAATTATTCGCCACTTACATATGTCCTAAATTTGCACCAGCACTAAAGTGCACACATTTTTGGCACATCCCTGGTTTATGGGAGTACTTTTCCAAGACCCGACTCAGAAGAAATTAGATCTCTAAAAGCTTTTCAGTGTGAGCAGGAACATAGTAGAAAGCGATTGTAGTTAGCTTTTTTTAAACCTCAAGTATATCAACGCTATGCCTGATTATAATGCAAAATCTGAAATGAGCTTTAAACTATCTTAGAAAGAACATAAGATTTTGAGGTTGAATACAAAAATACATTTGTCTGAAGAAAATTACTGCTTGGGGAGAATGTGATGGTGGAATGGCTCCATGACCCCATGACGTCTGACACATGCTGCTCTTTCTCGTGGGTTCCAAGCAGCGAGGTCAGCCCTTGAGATTGATTATTGCAAACTGCGTGTACTCACAATCTTCATCAGTATAGATGGTGTACTGTGTATACTTCTGAGGGTGTAATGAATGCTTAAAGTTCCATTTCATGTAGCTGCTAACATCCAGTAAATTGTACGTTCCAATGCTCTGTACAATGTACAATGCATATGCACAGTGGCCATTGCAGGGTTGAGGCAGCCGGAAGAGGCAGAGACTGACAGGATTTCCTCTGCGGTACAGGGGTGACCTTGCCAGAGTATCCGGAGCCAGGGAAGATTGAGGTAGTGGCCGGGGAGCCTGCCAAGCTCCTGGACTAGGCCTAAGCCTGCCCCTAGGCCCCAGATAGTCTACCGTCATAGCAGAAAAGTGTGCAGGGCTTGCCCTATGAATAGGTAGCTCCCGTTAGTGAGGGAGCAAAGCAGAGCAGATCAGG
Source organism: Ascaphus truei (assembly GCF_040206685.1). NCBI lineage: Eukaryota > Metazoa > Chordata > Amphibia > Anura > Ascaphidae > Ascaphus > Ascaphus truei. Next base: position 60,574,589 of record NC_134483.1, read on the forward strand.
GCGCAGAGGGAGGCTTCCCCCAGCAGCCTGAGTACCAGCCATTATCCAGACATTAAGGTGTGAGGGGCTTGTTGTTGCAGACCCCGCAGCGTTGGACCCTGCTGCTATTCTTGCCTTGCTAGGAAGTGTGGCCTGGCTGGACCTTAAGCCAGGAAGGTATTGTGCACCAGCGCAAAGGATAGGCAGCGCTGCCTCACACACACACTGGGAGGGGTTGCTTGCTGGACACTGGGTTGCAGGTGCCCGAGAACCCTAGGAATACCTACCCCAGGACTATATTTATTTATTTATTTATATAAAATGTATAAAATATTTTACCAGGAAGTAATACATTGAGAGTTACCTCTCGTTTTCAAGTATGTCCTGGGCACAGAGTAAAACAAATAATACATGGTTACAAGTACAGTTACATAAATGAACAAGGTACTGCTGCGGCACAGTTTATTCGAGCATTTGCCCGTTCTGTGCCGCAGCAGTAGCCTGGCGCGCGCCCGAGAGTGACGGGCGCGCGCCGAAGCAGCGGAAGAGCGCCCTCCGATCGGGGCGCTCTCCCTACCGCTGCCGGGTCCGCCGGGTCCCCCGGAACCCCCTGCCGCTGTCCCGCGATCGCGGGACACCAGGGCTCCCTCGGGGAGCCCCTGGACGCGCGTGCAGGGGGCGCACGCTCCCGAAGACGCGTGACCGCGTGTCTATGACGCGCGGCACGCCGAGGGGCGGCCACTAGCAAGCCGGGAAATCTCCCGGCTTGCGGATCTGGCCGCAGTGTAATAAACTGTGTCGCCAGTGTATTCATTATATACAGAGACATTGCGTGCACAGTTAAAGAAAATATATATTATGAGCATATGAAACCTTAGATTTGAAAGAACTTAAGCTGGTGGTGGATATGAGAGTCTCTGGTAGGTTGTTCCAGTTTTGGGGAGAAGGAGGAACGTCCGGATACTTTGTTGAGCCTTGGGACCATGAACAGTCTTTTGGAGTCTGATCTCAGGTGATAGGTGCTGTATGTGGTAGGGGTGAGGAGCTTGTTCAGGTAGCTGGGTAGCTTGCCCAGAAAATATTTAAGGGTGAGACAGGAAAGGTGAACTTTGCGCCTAGACTCTAGTGATGACCAATCTAGTTCTTTGAGCATTTCGCAGTGATGTGTGTTATAGTTGCATTGGAGAACAAAACGACAAATTGAATTGTAGAGGGTGTCAAGTTTGCTAAGGTGGGTTTGAGGAGCCGAGCCATATACTATGTCTCCATAGTCAATAATTGGCATAAGCATCTGCTGTGCAATACGCTTTCTGACCAGGAAACTTAGGGAGGATTTGTTCCTGTAAAGTACCCCTAGTTTGGCATAGGTCTTGGTTGTCAGGGTATCAATGTGCATCCCGAATGTTAAGTGGGAGTCAAACCATAAGCCCAGGTATTTAAAACTAGTGACAGGTGTTAGGGTGGTGTTAGCGTTGGTTCTAATCAGGAGCTCAGTCACTGGAATCTTTACAAATTTAGTCTTGGTCCCAAATACTATTGTTACAGTCTTGTCAGTGTTTAAAAACAGTTTGTTTTGGGAAATCCAGTTTTCGAGTCTCAAAAAGTCAGACTGAAGTATGTGTTGAAGGTCAGAGAGGCTATGGCTGTGTGCATATAGGATTGTGTCATCTGCATACATGTGTATTGAGGCTTCCTTACAAGCTGTGGGAAGATCATTAATGAACACTGAGAAGAGTAGGGGCCCCAAAACAGAGCCTTGCGGGACACCACAGGTGATATCCAGGGGGTTGGAGTTAGAGCCTGAGATGGACACATGTTGGGATCTTCCTGATAGGTAGGACTGGAACCAGTTTAAAGCATGTTTCCCTATTCCAGAGCTCTGGAGTTTGTTAAGCAGGATAACATGATCAACTGTGTCAAAAGCCTTTGCAAAATCTAGGAATACTGCACCAGTGAGTTGTCCCCGTTCCATTCCACACTGGATTTCATTGCAAACTTTTAGCAGGGTAGTTACGGTGGAGTGTTTGGGACGAAACCCAGACTGGAATTGGCTAGGGAAATTTGTCTTGGTGTAGAAATCGCTTAATTGGGAGTGGACACATTTTTCCATTACTTTGGATAGAATGGGAAGAAGTGAGATTGGCCTGTAGTTTGAGACAGTGTTTTTGTCCCCACTTTTGAAGATTGGGACAACTCTGGCAGTTTTCCAGGTCCTAGGGATATGGCCTGCAGACAGGATAGAGTTGACTATGGACGCAATTGGTTTGGCAATGGCTGGGGCACCAAGTCGTAGGAACCTAGATTGTAGTAAGTCGGGTCCACATTGGCTGCTTAGTTTTAGTTTGAGGAGCGCTTGTGTAATCTCCTCTTCAGATACTGGGCTAAATTGAAAATTGTGGGCAGTGTTGGGAGGGGGTGGGACTGTAGGGATACTCCCAGGATGAGATTCATGTTTGGGGTTTGTGCTGTGTTTCGCTAATAAGTTAGTGGCACACCCCACAAAGTAATCATTGAATGCATTTGCAATGTCAGTGGGGTTTGTCAGAGTAATATCCCCCTTAGTGATATAACTTGGTTGTTGATGGTTAGGAGGCTGGAATATATTGTTGATAACCTTCCAGAAGTTAGCTGGGTTTGATGTATTTTGGTGGAGATTGTCAGCGTAATATTGTGCTTTTGCATGCCTTGTTTGCCTTGTGCACATGTTCCGCATGCATCTGTAGTGATTGAGATCCTTGGTAGTGACAGTTACTTTGTAGCTTTTCCACAAGGCATCCCTGAACAGGTAGAGTGCTATAAGGTCAGGTGTAACCCATGGAAGGTGGGCCCCCCGTACCCTTATTTTGCGTAGTGGAGCATGGGTATCGCAGAGTTTTAAGAACTCGGATTGGAAATAGTCGAGCGCAGAATCGGGGTCGGGAATGAAATCGATTCTGTGCCATGGGCAGTTGGTAAGGTCATCCAGAAGCTTTTGTGGGTTAAAGTTTTTAAATGTTCTAGTGAGGAGAACTTTAGGGCTTGAATGGGGCGGTTTAATTTTCCTTACACAGTACACTATTGCATGGTCACTGAAAATATCAGGAAGGATGCCAGAGGATTGGATTCTGCTGGGGTTTGAGGAGAGAATCCAGTCTAGCAAGGAATGGTTATGCGATTTCAGGTTTATCCGTGTGGGTTGGGAAATGAGTTGCGATAGGTTAAGTGACTTGAGTTGTATCTGTATTTTGTGGTTTTTAGGGTCAAGCCAATTGAAGTTGAAATCCCCAAGAACTAGCAGCTCACTCTTCTCATTCAGAGAGGAAATGGAGCCAAGAAATTGGGTGATATCAGTCAAGGATTGTAGAGGGGCTTTAGGGGGGCGGTAGATGCCAGCAAGCAAGATGGGCTTAGAGAAGGGGAGGCAGATTTTGCCAACTAGAGTTTCAAAAGAGGGTGGACTTGGTGGGCAATTTAACAGTGTAAATTGTAAGGTGTCTGCAATATAAAATAACACCCCTCCTCCTCTCTTTGACCTATCTCTCCTAAAAATGGTGTATCCCTGAATGGCGATATTTGCATCAGGGGTTTTAGGGGATAGCCATGTTTCTGTAAGAACGATGGCTTTGGGTTTATGCATAAGGCACCATGCCCTTAGTTCATCCAGTTTGGGCAGCAGGCTCCGGATGTTTATATGGGCGACAGATAGCCCTTTTTGGAATTTAAAGGTGGAATTCTCAGGGGCATGGGACAGAGCTGAAATGGGAGGACCTGGGTTAGGTTCAATGTCACCTGCTAAAGAGAGTAATAGTATGAGTAGAAATTTGGGTAGTTGTTTGCAAGTTGTAGATTTGTGGTGTTTTCCATTAGAGTGAGCAGTGGTTGGTGTGCTGGTTTTTAGAGTTCTCCACCAACATTCAGTAGATAGTGCAAGGCTTTTGAGTAGTCCAGGGTGTATGGTGATGTTGGGTGTGGGCCAGGATGGAGGAGTTTGTAGTGGATAGAGGGAGTAACATCTCCATGAGACCAGGAGAAAGAAAAAAATTAAAATACATAGCAGGTTCATGATGCCCGAGGTAGGCAGTGCTGCAAGGAGCTGTTGTGAGCAGAGTGAGTGTGAGCAGACTAACAGCAGGTGTGTGCCTGTTCCTTGTCAAATGTTTAGCTGTATTGCAATGCTAGAGTCAGTTCAGGGTTTCAGTGTATTGTGCAGTCAGTTTTGGGAGAGACTGCAGTAAATAAGTTGTAAAGGGGTGGGGGGTTGAAATAGGCAGGTTAGCAAGCATGGGATCATAGTGTGATCTGAATAGCTTACCGTTTGTTGTCTTGAGTTAAAGAGTTTGCAGAAAGAAGCAGTCCCCAGTCACCTCTAGTCAAACTGTAGTCTAACTGTATTTATCACTTAAAAATGTCACTTTAAATGCCTCACTGTCTAATGCCTAATGCAGTTCCTGCAAAGATGCAGGAAAGGTGTTGGTATTATACAAATAAAAGCAGTCACATGACCCTCCCCCTCCCCAATCAATCAGCTTGTTCCATTTGGTCAATTAACAGCACAGAGTTAAGAGGGAAAAAAAAAAAACTTTTTACTTTCAAACATACTAACTTATATCAATTCTACAAGCCCAGATTCAGTCTTTTACACAGGGTTTCAGCATGAGGAACATACTTATATCAATTCTACAAGCCCAGATTCAGTCTTTTACACAGGGTTTCAGCATCTGGAACATACCTGTGAAGAGAATGCAATTAGATCCATGTCATATCTGCTGAGGTTATTGGTTATTGGTCTTGCATGAAGAAAGTGAGTAAATTAACTATATATATATATTTATATATTAACTGTAGTCTAACTGTATTTATCACTTAAAAACCTCACTTTAAATGCCTCACTGTCTAATGCCTAATGCAGTTCCTTAGATAATATTACTGCAGATACTGTTATCCTTGTTGTATTTGTGTATTGTGTGCTTAGTGTTAGTGGAGGCCTTCTGTGGGACCGCAGTAAAGGAGTTATATTATACCTGATGGTAAGTGTGTTATTAGGGTACCTAAGGTATATGAGATTCTATGAGGAGTCATCCTATTACCCAGGATCCTCATGGCGTTGCACCATAGAGATCTAGAGAACACACAGTCACCCGAGGCTCCCTATGAGCGGAGGCCCAAGACTTCTGTACGCCTAACAGGTAGCACCAGTACCGTAATTACCGCTGTTTCCCATAGGGAAAGGGGGTTACATAAGATAAAACACATGGACAAAAATTCCTAGTTATCCCCACAGAGCAATAACAAATTAGAAAAGGTGTCTACTGTATCTCTTTATAGTGTGGCCATCCTACTAACTGGCAACTTAGTGATTAAGGCGGGCAGTTTTAGACACCCTATGAATGGCAAACAGTACAGAATGAAGAACTTCTTTACCTGTAATTCTTTCTGACCATGTGGTCTATTTGCTATTTTGCCCCTGCGTAAAATGCTATGTAGGAAAAATGAGACAATGAAAAGGAGAATTACTGGACACATATTGGCTATACAACAAGCCCTCGGAAACCCTAGTGATAAAATATCTGACTCTCCACTAGCAAGGCATTTAATGCAGATGAAACACAATGTAAGCCAGCCAGCTATTAGATTGGGGTTCGCCTCTTAGAAGGGGAGGGGATAGGGCTATTTTACTTCTAAGGAAAGAAACAGTGGACATATGAATTAGATAGTATAAGACAGGGATGCTCAACACCAGTCTTTAAGCCTCCCATCTCCCCGCCCCCCCCCTCCAGCAGGTCAGGTTTTCAGGATATTCCAGCTTCAGCGCAGGTGGCTCAATCAGAGGCTCAGTCGAAGGCTGAGGTTCGTGGAGAGAGGAGCTGAGGACGGACGGAGGTGTGCCAAGATCGGGACGCAGGACTGATGAGCCAGGTTTTGCTCTACATATGCGCACTTACTGTACATAGACACGTTTGTGAGTGTCCATTTGGAAGTTTTTATTGTGTTGATTTACTGTATACTGTACTTTATAAAGACACACTTCACCATAGGCGGTTCTGTTCTGCGCTTCTTTCTTTGCAGCTGCAAATTTCACAGACTTGGTAGGAAGACCCCTGACATACAGTATAGGAGCAGCATTTAAGGACATTCTCATACATTGATTCTTGCCAAGAACATTGAAAGTTGTGTTTTTTTTTTGTGAAATCTTTATCTGTATTTCTGTTTCTATTTTCATATTTATTGTACATTTTTACACTTGCTGTGCCCTTATACTTGTATTTGCAATTTTGGGAATATCCCTTTGAGCGCTAATTAGTATTTTCTCACAGAATATATATATATATATATACTGAGAAAAAAAAAATATATATATAGCCACCCTAGTTGCCATACTGCTTTCACTGGAAAGTGTTTCTGACGGGATAATTTACATTCTAATTGCCTGGAGCTGGGAAGGAGATGTTCCAGGATCTGCGACCAAAGAGGTTGAGCTTTGCAGGAGCCCTTTGCATCTGTCTAGATGTAACCCCCTTGCAGTTGGCTACTATAATATAATCTAATTAATTAAAGCATGGGTTAAATTATAGGAGTGGCATTATCATTTCCTCCCATGGAGGAAGGAGTCATGCCCTATACTGTATATACTGTGGTACTGCCCCTTTTGTTAGTTTTCTTCCAGACCCAATTATGTGGATTTTTCTTTATTTAGTGTAAGGATGTGTGTTCAGTTGGTGTTTGACTCTGTTCAGTGAGAGGCCTGTGGAGTGTCTGCAACAGTGTTGCAGTGTGTCAAAGCAGAGTGAGACAGGCAGTGGCTGATGTAATAGCTGTGTGCCTGTGCAGATTAAGGCAGAGAGGCTCCATGGAGAAACTACAACTCTCATGAGCTCCTGGGCAGTCACCTGATGTAAAGAACCAATCAGAAGGCTAGGATGAGGGGAGCAGGAAAGGGAAGCGTGGGGGAGAGACCACGCTAGTCAGAGGAGATCTGGACGGAGCTGAAGGAGGTAGTGTGAGTGCAGGGGGTCAGTGACCCGCCTGCATAGGCCAGCTATCCCCTCAGGCCCCTAGGAGCATCCCCTGAGTCACAGTAGGCTGCTGTACTGCAGGGACGCCCTGTAGTGGAAGTGATTGTCACCCTACTATACATTAGTTAGGGACAAAGCACAGAGTTGCGGCCGGTTGCAGTCATCTGGGACCAGACGGCTGACACCGCGACATCTGGAGGTCAAGGGTCAGAGGCATCGGATCCTTTGTGAAGAGGTACCGGTCACCGCCGTGACCGGAAGGTATATTGTAACAACAAGTGCACCAACACCGGTCATCAGGCGCTGATCCCGCCTTAGGCTAAACTCTTTAGGGACACTAGCGAGTGGCTAGAGGACTGAGCCTATACCACATAATACAATACAAGGACAATACTCTATAAGAGCGTGGCTGAGCTACTATTGTACAGGACAATATTCCCTAGAGGTGTGGCCGAGCCACTATAGTATAAGGACTGTAGCAGTTTTTGATCTCCAAAACAGCTGAGACCCGCTGGACAAAGTTAATAAACACACAGATATCCAGCAAGCTCTAAGAACCCCCCAAATTACCACATAATATATATGTATATAAGTGTCAAAAGTAGTGCTACTGGGTGTGGCTAAATGTATACAACAAAAAACAAAGAAACTCAAAGCTACATCCAATATGACAAAATAGTGAAATACCTATATGTCTCTTGAAAAATGGTAATTTAGTTAAACCTTTTGGCCAAAGAATTTTAAGCCTGCAAGCCACTTCAAGGCATGACCAAATATAGCAGGTCCTAACACTAACTGATTAAAATTCTTATTTACCTCTATAGTTAGAGGAAGAATGATCACATTTGATCTGTCCTAACCAGCTGCATGAAAGACAACCGCTTACTTGGAAAGTGGGGAGGGGCGAGCTTAAACCCTGGGAGGGAGGGGCCACTGATCTCCAAAACAGCTGAGACCATATGTCTCTCTTAAATTAAGAAATTTATGCCTGTCTCCACTTAGAAGTGTTGAACTAATGGCTTCAATACCCATAACTTTCAAAGAAGAAGGATCTTTATTGTGTTTGAGATTGTAATGTCTAGAAAGACTGTGTGATTGTAATCCATGAATTATATTTCGACGATGCTCTGGCAACACGATTTTTAGAGCATCGTCGAAATATAATTCATGGATTACAATCACACAGTCTTTCTAGACATTACAATCTCAAACACAATAAAGATCCTAAATTCTTAATTTAGGATCTTTATTTAAGAGAGACATACTGGATCTATGTATTAAATACACTCAGTCCAGAAGGACTGAATGATTGTATTGACATCAGCACTGTGGTTTGAATCCTGGGATTATTTGATTTTCTCTCTTTCTTCTTCCCTTTGCCTAGTGATCTTTGTTCCCCATGTGGGATGGGCACGGAGGTCTGGGTTGAACATGCTAGACATGTTCCCTTCGTGTCATTCCATATGGGGATGTGATTTTTTATTTATTAACACTAGACACAATATATTATGTAGTCTTTATTCATGTCACTTCATATATACTGTTCACATAGTATAAAGTATAGGTCACTTTGCTGATACCCACACAGGGTGGTAATGACAAATTATTACAAATTAGTATACATCACGTATTTTATTATAATTACTATACATTTAGATTTTGGTTATTTATATCACTATTTCAATTCACATTATGAGAAGTGAGGTGTCAGTGACTGTATTGCACGGTCTGGTCAGGTCAGAGATTCTTGTTGATCTTGGATACATGTGTTATCTGCTCATCTATCTTTCTTTGGGGTATTTTATGAGACAATCAGTCTCTTTATATACACATATATTGGTGTAACGGGTATTCCCCCCCCCCCAATCGCAAATATATTGTGGGTGCAAGGACATATAGTGTTACCAGGTGTGGTGCATATACCTGCAGGCTCACAGTAGGCCTGAGCCTCCGCTAGTGAGAGCCTGGGGTGAATCCTCTGGAACGGTCTCGGTTTCAGCGCCTCCACCTATGTAGGATTCTATGGAAATGTAGAATGACCCTAACATAGGAACCCACCCAGAAACCACATACACCAGTATTATGGATAACAGATTTACTGAATGAATAAACGATAACAATACATCACATTTGTACTCATAACATCACCACCGTATAACATCCCCACAGTGCCCACAGCCCAACCCCCTTTGTCCCGTGGTCAGCGCTGCCACTATGTGTTAACAGAATGTTATGATCTTTGTTGGTGCACGTATAGAGTGCCTGCCGAGTGCTCCTGCACTCGGACCTGCAAGACTTCACAAAGGATCAGTCGTAGGATGGCGTCATCTGATCCCCAACCGGCCTCTTTGCACGCGGACCGCCAGAGGCGATCCCAACCTGGAAACAGTCTCTGCGGACCCCAACTTGGATCCGAACCTCTTAGCAGGAACCGCAGCGTCCGCTGTGTCCCTATCTAATCTACCCTACTGTGACAGGATCCCTAACATAGGGCCTGTCCCTACAGCCCTACGTGACACGCGCTATATTATAGGCCGTCCCTACAGCACAGCAACCTGTAATGGCTTTGGGGGAAACTCCTAGGGGTCTACAGGGGTTAATAACCTGCCCTACCCCCTTAACTCTTCCCAGTATGACTACTACTTAACTTATCCCAGCGCCTGCAGCAACAAGCTGTGACCCACTGGATGCTCGCAGCTAAAGTGCTGAGCAACAAGGTGCCTGCCTGTCAGACCTCACAGCACTGACAGCCGTGACTCTGACAAGACAGCACTACACTAAGGGCAGGGTCCCTATCTTGGGCGTCTACCTACTGTTGGCTAGCCTAGTGCAGATCCTCTCCAGCATTCCTGACCTCGTTAACAGGCTATCCCTTCAGGCATCCTACCCCTAGTGCTACCTCAAGGTGACTAGAACAGCTATAGCCCCTCTCCAGACCCACTAACCTAGTGGGGAGTTGGGGCCTACCTGGGGTGTGGATATCTATCTGGGTGCAGGAGCTGCATTCACTCCCCGCACCCTTCCTTCCCTCACAGCTCCCTGACTCCAACTGCTAGCGTGGGCTAAGCGCGCGAAATGTATCCTCCTCTTGCCAGCGCAATCCTGCAGCCCTATTGGCTCCTATGAGGCACCTGGTGCCTCCCTCGCTATGTTCCATGGGAGTTGTAGTCCCATAGAGCCTATCTTGGCATTGGGGCCGCGTGCGCACTTGCCCTGCGCATGCGCGAGTCTTTAGGGGCCGCCTCAACCTTTCCCTACCTACTCTCACGCTCGCGCGACTTCCTAAGGCCTGCCGTAACTGGCTAACTAGCCCTGCTCATGCGCAATCTATCTGGGGTCTTCCCGGCGCTCCGGTGCCCTTGCGCCTGCGTAACGCACCTGTAATGGCGGCGCTCTGCTTACTGAGCCGCCGGGACCCTAGAGACACAATCGCAGCCCTAGCGACGGCCCGATCGCGTCCCCGGCAACCGGCCCGCTCGCGGAGGCAGAGCACTACTCCCTGCTCCGGCCCTCACCCTTGGAAGCAGCCGTCGGGTCCATCGCAGGCTCCGGCGGAACCCGCGACCCTGCTGCACCAAGAGAGGGGGGTCTCTAGGAGCTGCTGGAGACCATGGCAAACTCTCCCCCTGGTGAAACACCTAACGTCCCTGCTTGGGGAACGACATCAATCGGCATAAAAGTTATATAATCAAAATGCATGGCACAGAAAATACAACTTATCATTTCGACTTTACAGAACAGGGTACATGGCAATTCACACCCAATAATACCCGAGGCCAGCTGAGTATCAGCTGCTTGCTGAGACCATTTGTGGGGTGCCCCTAACTGATCATGTGGGGGTACCTCACTTTTGCGTCCGTGAGCCTCCCCCAGGAAAATCTCCTGAAGAGCCCCCTCTGGAGTGACAGTCACCGGTTCAGTACTACTTCCTCCCCCTGGTGGAAGGAATAGTACAACGTCTTTTACCCAGGCCTTTACCCGGTCATCCGCGGCATGGATGCGGTAGACCAGGAGGCCAGGACCTTTCCCCCGGTCCACTACCTGGTGAATGGAGCGCTCCTTTTTGGGCTTAAAGGAGGCAGCTTTCCCTGAATCCCTCGTTACACAGTCTTTGTCCCTACATACTGGCGAGGCTTCCACTGGGAAGCGAGCAATGGACAATGTCTCTTTCCTCAAAGTCTCTGTTTCACCTGGCAGGGGGTAAAGGGTAGATACCTTACCACTGCGGTGATTCCCGGTGGCCAACAGGTCCTCGGGGATGCTGTCAGTTCCCACCTCGGCTATCTCAGGACCTGTCCCCGACACTTCTGGGGCAGTCCACTTACTTGCTGGAACCTCGGGAGCGTTGGATCCCAGTCCTGGGACCACTGGTGTCGGAGCGCACGGGCTCACACTCAGATCAGGAGCCAATGGGGAGTAAGGAGGTTCCTCACCACTCCGCTGGCTTGCGATGGGTTCCGCTTCATCTGGAACATGATCAGGTAGGTACGGGTCCACTCGCACCACTGGACAGCTACCTTCTAAGGAGGACACCTCCGCCAGGACGCGATGCAGAGGGGAGCCCTTCGCCCTGGTGACCAGACTTAAGGAACTATTGTGCTCCGCGGTCACCTGGAGGCTCACCCCCAACACCCCTGGGGCAGTCGACTCACCCTTGTCTTCGTTAGGTACTGGTCCCAAGCCTAGGACCGATGGTACCATCGTAGTAGGCCGGACTGGCCGTTGTAGGGCACACGGGCCCCTATCAGGGTCCGCAACATCTGGATACACCTCCTCTAGGGCACACGGGCCCACAGCAGGCTCTGTATCTGCCGAAATAGTTGGTTCGATGATTTCACAAGAGTGGTCCGCCGGCAGGCGCATCACCACGAGTGGTTGGTTGCTGGAATCACCAAAGGAAGACGGGGGTATAGACACCTTACCGTGTGATTCCTCTGTCTCCTCTGCATCACCGCTGGGGTGGTTCGCCGGTAGGCGCATCGCCACCGATGGGACTTCAACCTCTTCCCCGGAGGATATCACGATAGTATCCTCCGCACGGGAGTCACGGGGTCTTCTGCGATACTGCCAGTGGTTGTTGGTACGAAGCTGGCGTGCTCCGGTACCTCCACTGCGGTCGCGCTCTTCTCCGCCAATGGTTCACTTGGCTCCTTAGCTGGCTCTGTAGTTTGGGGTACAATAGGCATCAAGAAAATTGCACCGCAGCAATCACATTTGGGCTCCCACGCCAGTGCGCCTCTAGAACAGTCACAGGTGGGACTAAAGCACTGTATACACGGTTCTCCATCCACCTCGGTGGTTTTAAAGTCTATTGGTAACTGGGACATGTCGGCTCCCTCGTCATAGGCTTCTTGCAAGCAGGGGCACATTAGCATAAGGAGATCTATTCCTGGCGCTCGCCAGGGCACATACACATTAGGGTGTATCCCCTGACAGTCCATCTCATCCTCATCCTCAGAGAACAAAGAGTCTATTACGGCATCAACGTATGGTTGAAGATAACAGTGCTTGCACCCCCTGGTGGAATCTAAAGGAAGGGCACTTTCTACAAGGGAGTGGTTCTGGCTCTGCGCTGAGTCACTCACATCACAGGGGAGGGGCTCTGATTTTCGCGCCAAACCCGGAAAGATTGTTGCAACATCTTTCTGTGCAGGTTGGTAGTCAGCAGCACATGCGCTCTCCTGATTTGGTGGGAGACGCCATTTTGCTTGGTCTGCGTAGACTAGGGGGTACCCCTCAGACGGGGTCCCGGGCATAAACAATGCGGACGGTGCCTCTGCCAGGCATATATCTGCAGTGTGGGTCACTACAAAAAGTATGGTTTTCCATGTGGACGTGGGATCTTGTTCTTCATCTAAGAAACATGAGTACGGCCACCCAGGAATTTTACACATTTACTCCCGGACCTTGACCACGGGTATAATTACGGGAATGCCTCCTATCGCCACTACCTGGCCAGGGTCTAGATATTGCCTCAAAGCCCAGGCAAGTACCTCGTGTCCGGACTTTACAAACATGGTGACAAAAATAGGAACGGGACAATTTGGAAAAAAAATGGAACAGGGCACCCCAGGTGGTATCTCAGCAGCGCCTCCAAATATAACGGGTAGTCCCCCCCCCCAATCGCAAATATATTGTGGGTGCAAGGACATATAGTGTTACAGGTGTGGTGCATATACCTGCAGGCTCACAGGAGGCCTGAGCCTCCGCTAGTGAGAGCCTGGGGTGAATCCTCTGGAACGGTCTCGGTTTCAGCGCCTCCACCTATGTAGGATTCTATGTAAATGTAGAATGACCCTAACATAGGAACCCACCCAGAAACCACATACACCAGTATTATGGATAACAGATTTACTGAATGAATAAACGATAACAATACATCACAATTGTACTCATAACATCACCACCGTATAACATCCCCACAGTGCCCACAGCCCAACCCCCTTTGTCCCGTGGTCAGCGCTGACACTACTGCTGCGGCGAGTTTATTTGAGCATTTGCCTGTTCTCGGCCGCAGCAGTAACCTGGCGCTCGCCGGAGGGTGCCGGGCGCGCGCCGAAGCTGCGGAGGAGCGCCCTCCGATCGGGGCTTTCTCCCTCCCGCTGCCGGGTCCGCCGGGTCCCCCGGAACCCCCTGCCGCCGTCCCTCACATCGCGGGACACCAGGGCTCCTTCGGGGAGCCCTGGACGCGCGTGCAGGGGGCGCAGGCACCCGATGACGCGTGACCGCGCGTCGATGACGTGCGGCACGCCGAGGGAGTGCGGCTAGCATGCCGGGGCATCCCCCGGCTTGCGGAGCTAGCCGCACTCAAATAAAATGTGCCGCCTCTGTATGTGTTAACAGAATGTTATGATCTTTGTTGGTGCACGTATAGAGTACCTGCCGAGTGCTCCTGCACTCGGACCTGCAAGGACTTCACAAAGGATCAGTCGTAGGATGGCGTCATCTGATCCCCAACCGGCCTCCTTGCACGCGGATCGCCAGAGGCGATACCAACCTGGAAACAGTCTCTGCGGACCCCAACTTGGATCCGAACCTCTTAGCAGGAACCGCAGCGTCCGCTGTGTCCCTATCTAATCTACCCTACTGTGACAGGATCCCTAACATAGGGCCTGTCCCTACAGCACTACGTGACATGCCCTATACTATAGGCCGTCCCTACAGCACAGCAACCTGTAATGGCTTTGGGGGAAACTCCTAGGGGTCTACAGGGGTTAATAACCTACCCAACCCCCTTAACTCTTCCCAGTATGACTACTACTTAATTATCCCAGCGCCTGCAGCAACAAGCTGTGACCCACTGGATGCTCGCAGCTAAAGTGCTGAGCAACAAGGTGCCTGCCTGTCAGACCTCACAGCACTGACAGCCGTGACTCTGACAAGACAGCACTACACTAAGGGCAGCGTCCCTATCTTGGGCGTCTACCTACTGTTGGCTAGCCTAGTGCAGATCCTCTCCAGCATTCCTGACCTCGTTAACAGGCTATCCCTTCAGGCATCCTACCCCTAGCGCTACCTCAAGGTGACTAGAACGGCTATAGCCCCTCTCCAGACCCACTAACCTAGTGGGGAGTTGGGGCCTACCTGGGGTGTGGGTACCTATCTGGGTGCAGGAGCTGCATTCACTCCCCGCACCCTTCCTTCCCTCACAGCTCCCTGACTCCAACTGCCAGCGTGGGCTAAGCGCGCGAAATGTATCCTCCTCTTGCCAGCGCAATTCTGCAGCCCTATTGGCTCCTATGAGGCACCTGGTGCCTCCCTCGCTATGCTCCATGGAAGTTGTAGTCCCATAGAGCCTATCTTGGCATTGAGGCCGCGTGCGCACTTGCCCTGCGCATGCGCGAGTCTTTAGGGGCCGCCTCAACCTTTCCCTACCTACTCTCACGCTCGCGCGACTTCCTAAGGCCTGCCGTAACTGGCTAACTAGCCCTGCGCATGCGCAATCTATCTGGGGTCTTCCCGACGCTCCGGTGCCCTTGCGCCTGCGCAACGCACCTGTAATGGCGGCGCTGTGCTTACTGAGCCGCCGGGACCTTAGAGACGCGATCGCGGCCCTAGCGACGGCCCGATCGCGTCCCCGGCAACCGGCCTACTCGCGGAGGCAGAGCACTACTCCCTGCTCCGGCCCCCACCCTTGGAAGCAGCCGTCGGGTCCATCGCAGGCTCCGGCGGCACGCGCGACCCTGCTGCACCAAAAGAGGGGGGTCTCTAGGAGCTGCTGGAGACCATGGCTACATTGGTTTTTTCCTTGATGGTTCTCTGAGTGTATTCTTACACTCACATGGAGTATATACATGCACATTTAAGGTTTCCCCCTCTTTCTGTGTTCATTTCATATTTGATTGAATATTTTATTTTTCATGAACTAATAGATATATCTAATACATGTTGTGTTTATTCTATATTGTATTAACATTTCTATGATTTATATTGGTATACCTATATATTTTCTTCTTTTTAACTTTTTATTTTATTTGGATTAATTGTTGATTTTGCTTATTTTAGGTTATATTTATATTAATTTTTCCTTTTATTTTATATATATTTTTTATAATTTTCTTTTTATTTTTATATAGATTATAGATCTAGTAGTATTATCAAGTCCATTCTCCTCAAGCTAATTATTGATAACATTACAATGGTTTTTTTCACTGTTCACTCAGTTGATTTCAGATATTTATTATACATAGATATTTTATGGTCTGTTTACCTCAGAAATATTTTGACAATTGCAAGCGTAGAAATTTTATGTATTATACATTATTTACAAGTTTATTCTGTGTAAGATTAAGATTGTTATGGTTTAAATCTATAGCTGCATATTTTTTTCTTATGTGGGGGTATCAGATTCATCCTCATTATGCTAATTGTTTACACCTGATTTTTTAATCTATCTTTGCATAGCTAATTGGTAGTGTGGGTGTATATATATGTGTCTAGCACACCCATAGTCCATCCCCTGATGAAAACAGTTTAGCTGTTGAAACGCGTAGGGCCAGGTGTGCTGTGGATTCCTGCAGCGTTGATTTATGAGTTCTGCCTGACATTCTCCTGCTTGCCATCTCCGTGCACGGCGTGACGTCGTCTGTTCGTTCCGCCGCAAACATTGTCCCAAGTGGGAACCTAAAATATCTGGATGTTTGTTCCCGGGGAAAGAATACTGTGAGGAGCTTGATGACGTGAGTTCCTGCTGGCAGAGATACACGAGGGCTGTACTGGATGCGGTGGTGTCACGGAGCAGAGTAGCAGAGCAGCAGCGCTTACAGATACTTTGGAGCATGAGTATTACTCATACAATGCTTTTTTATCTTTTATGTTTGTGAGTTCATTTTATGAGCCTTTTTATTGGGAATGAAACAATTTTTTTGCACAGTAATGCACTAGGATTGGGCGCTTTTTTCTTCTATTTTATATATATATATATATATATATATATATATATATATATATATATATATGTATGTATAAGTTTCAATTGGAGTGCTACTGGGCATGGCTAAATGTATACAACAAAAAACAAAGAAGCCCAAACCTACATTCAATATGACAAAAATATACAGTGAAATACCTATATATCTCTTGATAAAGGGTAATTTAGTCAATCTTTACCCTGAGAAGTGGCATTCCTGACACGATCAGTTAATTCACATACCCCCAGGGCTGCACAGAGACACTTTACAGCTGCAAAGTGTCTTCTTACGCTGGATAGTGTCCTACGGTAAAGGACTGCTTAGTAAATATGGTCAGGGATTGTAATGTAGCTGTATTTGAAAGTCATACTAAAATATCGTTAAATCAATATATATCTAAGCTAAAAAATAATTTTAATTATTTCTGACATTCACTCAGATTATTAAGAAAAAGGAGATCCAATCATTTTTACACTACACAACTGTCCCCTTTGATTGTCAGAGAGGGTTTTGAATTTTCTACTGGAACTGTTGGGCTTGACGACAATGGAACTTTCAATCTGACTGAAGAGATGCTACGGCAGAAAGTGGTTTTCTTGCTTTGCATTCATGCTACAATAGATGGTACTTAATGTGAAAATGTAGGTTAATCTATATTTTGAATTGACAGTACAGAGATCTTTGGGAAAGATGATCTCATTTGGAGATCATCCAAGAAACCCTGACTTGAGTCTGCAAATCCCATTCTACATGGGTAGTCTCTAAAAAGGAAATGCTTCTGTTGTGAGAGTTTTGGCATGAAGCATTATCTAACTGGAAAAATATACATCTACACATCTGCATAGCAGCTTTTAAGCAGTTGTCAAAAAACAGTAACACTTTTAGGAATGCTCAGTTTCTAAATTAGGGTCAAGCTTCTCTTGTAAGGATGGAACAGAGTTTTCGGGGTCCATTCATTTAACTGCAATTCTTGCCATGCGAAATTACCCGAAAACAAAATACAAAATCTGGGTTTTCTCTTTATTATCTATGCAGGTATAGTAGATCACTACAAAAAACATCTAATTTGCATGACCATTCTGCATCAACTGTGTGCAGTTTAATCAATAGGCTCTGTATACTGGGGAGAGTCTTCATCTGGACCCTGGGATGTTGAGCGGGAAGGGGAGGGCAGGTGGGGGTGGGAGTTAAGGGTGCAGTTTAGTAGAGGGTTGGGGACATGCCCTAACTTTTGACTGGGGGTTCTGCCTCACTGTTATCTGTAGTTCGGCAAGTCCATCCATCCTTCTTTCACTCTCTCACCAGCCCTATGTTTCTCACTCTCCCCCTCTACCTCTTCACCCTCTCCCACTTTCTCACTCTCCCTAATCTCTCACACTCTCCCCTCTCTCACTCAGCCCCTTTCCCTCTCACACACTCACCTGCTCTCCTCTTTCACTCATCCACTCTCTCTCACACTGCCCCCTCTCCATCTCACTCCTCTTTCTATCTCTGACTCACTCTCACCCCAACTTCTCTCTCAAACTACCCTCTCCAACCCACCGGGCCCAAACATTTGAGCAGGGGGTTGGTGATACAGGCTCTTGCGGCAAATAGAGGCCTTTTCATGTGGCCGGTAGCGGAATTTGGGCCAGGCTTCATTCCGGGCCTAACTTCCAAGTTTAGGACAGTGTTTTGGTGCTTCCCTCCTGTCGGTGGCCCTTCTTGTCATTGTTTTGGGTTATGCAGGAGCATGTTCAGTGCAAAATGATAATGATTACAATTATTCCCATTTTGTTTTGGCATTTTTAAACAAAACTACACATTTGTTAAAGTTGTATGTTGGGAGCATACACAGGATTTGGTAATATTTACTTAAGTGTTGTAGAGTGTACAGTACTTTTATTCCATTGTGATATTTTAGTTAAATGTAGTAAGAACATAAATTATGGTTGTACAATATGTCGACATTGCTATGCTGTGGTGTGCACCATTGCTGTAATACTAGTATTAATTTCCTGTGAATGATAAAGAAGTGAACAGTTCTTTCTTTCCCTTTATCATTCATTCACTAATCAATTTAAATAACTAATAAGACATTAATGCCGATATTTCAAATGAGTGCACAATTAAATTAGATTCATACAAATTACTCTATATTCTTGATTTAATGACTATCAATTTCTGTAGTCTGGGAACTGTGGGTATTTATTGAAACTTTTGCACTTTGTTTAATCAGTCCCTATGTGTTCTCATTGTTATGATAGGAAATTATATGTTTCCATTTACTGTATATAATAGTGATATGTGTGGTCCATATTAGACTAGAGTATAACGTGGGGTCCCATTTTCTGCACAAGCTCCATGTGGAACATATGTTTTTGCTAGAACATCTTTTGGGTATCACATGACATGAATGTCCATGAATTTATTTAAAACTTTTCCTTCTTCTATCTTGAGCTAAATTTGACATTCCTTTTACTCCTTGACTGGCCTTTGAGTTATTTATATGTAACCCTCAATGCCCGGCTCTAATGGAGTGTACCAGTGTTTCCCCCACCCGGTGGGAGTTTTGGCCTTTATCACGGTGTATAGTGCATATACCTGCTGGCAACAGGAGGGCTGAGTCATCCACTGGTGGTGTGGGGACACAGGACTAGGCTTCTGGGGTTCATACCCTACATATATCTCTTATATATCTTGACATATGCGTCGGTCGGCATATTCGACAGCAGACGAAACACCACGAAAGACCTTCTGCTACTGTTCTGGGTGGAAGAGGGCAGGGACACCTGAGCAGGGGAAAGGCACTGGATAATTTCTGAGTCACCAGCGGCAATCAGTAGAGCCGGTACCGGCTCATGCACCTCTGTGAAAAACGGTGCCTCATCACCCCAGGCAGTCACCTTACCGGGGTGCTCGTGTGCTGGTTCTGGTTCACCGACCGTCTCTGCTTCCTCTGTGGGTACCGGGTCTCGAACTGTCTCAGCCTGCTCTGTGGTCATCATGTACTCAAGTCCACTTGGGTCTCCTCTGAGGCACATGGGTCCTCCGAAGCCTCCACAGTTGAGGCAGATGTTGCTTTAGCAGCAGGGCCGACCAACCAGGTATTGGGGTCGGTCGCCTACTTTTCTGTGAATTCCATAGGCCGCATCTGCAACATGCTCCACAGCGGACATGTGGTTCCCCAGGTCAGTTTGCCACCTGGGAAATCACACTTTGGGCATAGGCATCTGAGGTAACTCTTCCCCTTCACCTTCACCACCAGAAGCCCTCTTGGTAGTCGGTAGGGGTCGAAGTCCATATCACCAGACATATTCAAGTCTTTTTGTAAGCACAGGCACAAGAGAAATGGTACATTCACTCCTCTCGCTCGCAAGGCTCCAAAGAACTGAGGGTGCAGTTCGCTAGATCCGGTACCTCCCTTGTTCTCCAAAGTCTTTAGGCATTAGCTGTCAGCGTGTCCCCTCCCTCTGGTGGAGATTTGAGATGGGGCACTCGGTGACGTGAACAGGGAGTGACTCTGACTCTTGGCTGAGCCAGTCACATCGCTTGGGTGGGGTCCTGGCTTTCGCGCCAGACCCTTGCAAAATGTTGCAAAAAGTTCACGTGCAGCCTGTTTGCAGGCAGCACATGTGCTCTCTAGCCTTAGCGGGAGATGAAATTTTAGCTCATGTAACTCACGTGGCATATTCCCGGACAGGGGAACCTCCATTTTGAGCACAATCCCTTCACAGACCACACAGTGACCGTGATTCCGACAGGAATCTGTTCCTGGAGGGTCCTCATAGCACATAGATTAGCAGCCTACCAAGAATAGGATGTACCCCAGGCTAGCAAAGCTCCATCTCGATACGCTGCACAAGATTACAGTCCATTGGTTCCATGATCTGGCTACTTGCTAGTGGCACTCTGGGCTTCTTCCAACAGAGGGGTCTAGACTCCTTGTACATCAGGCACCCTCCTAAGATACTCCCTATCAGTACCGGGCGCCGCCTCCTATTGGCTGCTAGCATCACGGACGCTCTCCAGGGGTCTCTGGGACTAAGTTAACCAAAACACTCCCTACAGGCATCCCGACTACCCACCTCAGGGCAACTTAGAACAGCTATAGCCTTTGTGTCTCCAGATCATTCACCCGGTAGGGCAGTCTAGGCAATCTTTCTTGCGAGAAGCCATATCCCCCTCGACATTACACCTAGACTCCCTCCTTCATTAGCACTCATTCTGGAAGCATACCTTGTTACTTACAGCTTTGTTTCGCTGAAAGCCTGTCCTGTTACAGATTATGCAGGGTCTGAGGAAGGGACGCAATAGTCCTGAAACGTTACCTTTATTAGCTCTGATGCTGTGAATACTTTATTGAAGTTTTTTCAAACTAAAAACAAGTCTCCTGTGTGCTCCTTTTCCTCTATTTTGTGCCTGTCACAGATCTCAGCAGCGCCTCCAAATGTAACAGTGTTTCCCCCACGTGGTGGGAGATTTGACCATTACCATGGTGTATGGTGCATATACCTGCAGGCAACAGGAGAGCTGAGTCGTCCGCCGGTGGTAGTGGGGACACAAGACTAAGCTTCTGGGGTTCATAGTTGTAGTAGATGTAGATAGAGCACAGCTAGGGAAATCCTGCTTCTGGTATCCAGAGGAAGAAAAAATAGCCAGGCAACTCCAGATTTATGATCAAATTTATTGCATGCTAGAAAAACAATAAAAAACGGACTACATGAATGCACCTACGCGTTTCATGCAACAGCACTTTATCAAGGTGTACAAGGTAATGCAAAGGGTGCTTCTTTATACTCACCAGAGCTGTCCGTCGTGCCATCAGGATGACGTCATCAGTGTGTGTCCGCAGATGTCGTCGCGCTGACGTAACGTGCATCCCCATAGGACATAAACCCCAAAAAACTAGATTTAATGACAGTTCCTCCTGCATTACCCCATTCAGCAGACAGGCAGAATCTATTTTTAAAGCTGCCAAAACACTGTCTACCTCATTATCGCCGAGTCTTTTTGGATTAACAAATGTGGAAGGATCCTTACTGCCCAAGGGATCATATACCTGCACTCATTGCAAGGTATGTCCTAAAATGAATCAAAGTAAAATATTTTGTTCATCTGTTACAAGAATGACTTACAATATAAAGACCTTTATTAATTGTAATTCTACTTTTATTATTTACTTGTTAAAATGTGGATGTGGCCGACAGTATGTCGGAAGGACCACCAGATGTTTAAAAGTTAGGTGTAAGGAATCCACACCTCAGTTTACTGCTTACCTTGCCTCACAGACCTGTGCAGTCCTGGAACACTCCCTCTGGTATCTACTGCAGCTGTGCAAGCTATCACTGCAACCTAGCCTTGTACTCACTCATTGGAGCAGTGCCTTCACACCGTCCTCCGGGGATTGGCCCGCTGGCCTTTAAGTACTGCATCCCCACAATCCTTCTCTGCCGAGCATAACCCTTCCTGGTTTTCACAAGTGTTCTGCCACAAGCCCTATGGCTTGGCTCTGTTGTGTTCTAATCTCTCTAGTTTATTCCCTAGTTCACGCAGAGTTCTGTTCCTGTCTCCTGTGCTGAAGCGGTGTACTCTCCTTGTTGACTTCAGCTCCCTGTTTCCTGAGACCGGCTGCTAGTCTCATGCAGCGGTCAGTTCCTGTCTCCTGTGCTGAAGCGGAGTACTCTCCTTGTTGACTTCAGCTCCTTGTTTCCTGATACCGGCTGCTAGTGTCACGCAGCGGTCTGTTCCTGTCTCCTGTGCTGAAGCGGAGGTTTCCCCAGTGTTGTCTTCAGCTCCCTGGTTCCTGGGGCCTGCTGTTCATTCTCTATTGCAGAGGCCGTGTCCTGGTTCCTGCGCTGAAGCGGAGGATTCTCCAGTCCGCTCAGGACTCTTGCGCTGAAGCACTGATCTACCACTGCTGCCCGGCGGTGTGCCCACTCCGGTCTACCTATCACTTCCTGAGACCAGTACCATGGGCCATGGTCACCGCACGCGCAGAGTCCACTCCCGCGCTCACACTCCTAAGCTGAAGCTGGGAACTCCTGACTACCTGTTGCCGAACTGCTGCTTGAACAACGTTTACCCTGATGTCTCCAGTCCTGACCCTGGCTTGTCCACTGACGATGCTGCCTTCTCCAGTCCTGACCCTGCTACGTACGACTACGAACTGCGCAATCCGGATCAGCCTGCGCGGTCTAAGGTCGGTGCTTTTACAACCCCACCCCAGCCACGCGGTCCGACCCAGGTTTGTGGCGAGCACAACCGTGACAGTATGCTCGGCCCCACAAACTCGGACCGCCATGTGGTGAGGGTTGGCAAGTTTCTGTCTGAAATCCTGTCCCGGCCTGCAGACCAGTCCCAGTATCTATGCGAAATACTACATCGGATGGAAGATCCGTTTATGTTAGCAGGTTTAACCCCTTTGCAACGCCGATGCTGTAATGATCTTATTATGAAGGCTTTTTGCCTCTAGGAATTAAAAGTGTTACTGGGCAGTTGTATTCGCTCCCCTGGTTCCCCTCTAACCTGGGATAATGTGAACCCTATGGAACTGGCCGACGCCCAAGATGCACTCTATGCCCTGGCCTTATCATTGGACATTCACCTAGTACAACAGGACCCTCTCTTCATGTTGGCTCACGCACAAAGCACACTCTGTGTACTTTCCCTGACTTTGGACATTTGCATAAAGGTACAGGACCCTCTCATCGCCAGCTATGCTGCCGCTTGGCAGTCCCCCTGTGCTGCCAGTCCTGTCGCTAAACCTGGGGACGTATCTCCCTCCCCAGGAAATGACCAAACTGTCCCACTATCTCTGCCCCCTAACGTAGAAGCTGCCACGGTCCCTAGCCCTGATTGTACGCCCGGTCACTCTGACACCAATGATATGTCTACGTTAACCCCTGCCGATCAGTCCTGTGAGGTTCCCCTGGAGTATACGTATATGTCTCTAGCCAACACTAAGGCTCTAGTATCCGAGAACGAATCCCTTTACCCCTCTATTTCTAACTCTGAATCTCCCATTCCAGCTTTTGAGGGTTTTCCTGCTTTAACCCCTGCTAGGCAGTCCTGTGCTCCCTTCCCATCAGAGAAGGAATCCCTTCTACCTCCATGTACTAAGTTTGAATTCCTAAGTGCTGTTCCCAAGGTCATTCCTGTATTAACACCTGCAGGTCACCCCTATGAGCCTCCTTTGGTAACTCCCTGTTCTTCGCCAGCCAAGGTCACGTCCCTAGCTCCAGAAGAGAAATCCTGTGTGTCTCCCATTACAGAGGAAAAGCTCCCTATTTTTTACTCTCAGGTACTATCTGCATTAACCCCTGTAAATTCGTGCTGCCTCCAAGTTAATGCCTCCTTTCTAACCTCAGAAAATGATTCCCCATGTCCGATAGCAGAGGTTGCATTGAATGATTACCCTAACGTTGTGGAGTCCTTAGTTAGTCTTTGCTTTACAGCCCCTGCTTTAGCTCAAGTTTCAGCTGCTGTGCCCCCTGAAACTTCGGCTAAAGTTCTGATTCCAGTTTAAGGTATTTTGGTACCAGGTTTTTCCCTAAGCTTGGTAGCAGTGTTCCCACTCCCGGGTATCTCGCTGAACCAGTCTGTCACCCAGAGAGCGGTGACCCCTGCTTCAGCGCATAGTCCCCACCTCGTAGAATCTGCAGTCATTTCTGTTTCCCAGACACTCCTTACCAAATACCCACTTCAGAGACCAGTACAGTTGTGATTACCCCCTTGTACTGTCTGTGTTCTCCTCTTCTCAAAGCTTAGGGTTAAAAGCGTACAGTGTTCATTATGCCCTTCATGGGGTTCATGTTGTGTTCCCAGGAATGTTTGCTGACACACTGCCTTCACTCAAAAGTGACGCTTTTTCATATGTGCTAGCTAGAAGCCTGCACACAGTTTCCCCTCTTTCTGAAATTTGCCTTGTCGGTCTCGATACTCTGAGAGGTAAAAACCTTCCTTCAGATTCAGAATCTCCTCCTATAGAGGCCGTCCTTGCTTTTGGTTCCCCTGATTTCTCTGCCCATGCAACCCCTCCAGGGATCAGCATATCTGTTGTTACGCCCTTAGTACAGTCTGAGACCACCCTGTCTATATTTTTAGTCCTGGTGTTTAAATCTGGGCTATTTAGTTTTCCTGCCCTTGCTAAACCTCAGTCCCTCAGCACTGCATCTAAATATGCCCCAGCAACGTTGGGTTACTCGGGGTAAAAATTAAAGCTCCTGTCTTAAAGGGTATTTTTTCACACATGTCCAGCAAACCTAGAACCTCAGTGATTGATTCTAAGTCACTTATCACTATATCTGATTTTCTCACTTGTCAAACCCAGATACCCTCAATCCTGGCTAGGAGTCCTGTTATCAGAATTTTTGCACTAGTAAACACGCCTATTCATGTTTTTGTCATGTCAAGTACCCCAGTTGTTAGGGCCCTTGCAGTTTTGGATAAGACTCCTTGTGCTCCTAAGGTGTCTGCCATTAAGAGGTTCCATGGTTCCTACTTGCCGCTTGTTTCTCAGGTCCCTGTCACTGAAGTACAGACTTCAGCTTCTGATGTTAGCTTCCCTCCCGCCGCTACCCTTGCTCTGCCTTATTATCAAGTTCCTGATATTAAAGCCCCAAAGCCTATTCCTAATCCCCAGACAATACTATCTCCCACTGAGGGTTCCCCAGTATTTGGGAGCTCCACTGCTGATTGCTTCTCTGCCTCTGTGAAACCATGGTTTTCCCCCTCGGAACCTTCTGTTGTCCCTGTTATTTCCTCTGAGTTGGAAATACTCTGTACGTATCCCAAGATTTCGGTCTCTATGTCTGGTTTACTGCTTGCCTTGTCACCTTCCATACCAATACCGGGAAATGCTCCCACCCACCCTATACCCTCGCTGACCACTACCTGGGAGACCTGTTGAGGAGAAGTCCCTCTCAAATTCCTACATGCAGAGGTCAGCCAAGACTTTGTCTGTTCCGAAGGTCGCCCAGGTATATTCGATCAACTATCAAGGCCGCTTATCCTAAATTCTGGTCCCATTACTAAAGACCGGGCTCCCAGTGGGGGTTCTTATGACGTTTCTGCTCCAGAACCCTCTGGTTCTTCACAGCCTTGGATTCCCAAGCCATTTCGTGGGGCGAGCCACGTACCAATGATGTCTCTACCACCACTCTCATATCCTAGAACAGTACTCACCAAGGAACTGCTCGTTTACGGATCCCCTTTCCGCCTAAAAAAGTTTAGGAACAACTCAATGTCCCGAGACCCATGGATGGGCCTGTCTGGCCGCAGTTCTCACCGGGGGGTGGGGGTACACAAATGAGTGACCATGAGTCTCTGGACCACGACTCTACCCCCAATCCTAGACAATTCAGGAACAATTCCAGGTCCCCCAACTCTATGAGTGGTCATGTTCGCCCAGAGGTCTCACGTGAAGGGGGGGGGTAATGTAAGGAATCCACATCTCAGTTTACTGCTTACCTTGCCTCACATACTTGTGCAGTCTTGGAACACTTCCTCTGGTATCTACTGCAGCTGTGCAAGCTATCACTGCAACCTAGCCTTGTACTCACTCATTGGAGCAGTGCCTTCACACCCTCCTCCGGGGATTGGCCCGCTGGCCTTTAAGTACTGCATTCCCCACAATCCTTCTCTGCCGAGCATAACCCTTCCTGGTTTTCACAAGTGTTCTGCCACATATCCTATGGCTTGGCTCTGTTGTGTTCTAATCTCTCTAGTTTTATTCCCTAGTTCATGCAGAGTTTTGTTCCTGTCTCCTGTGCTGAAGTGGAGTACTCTCCTTGTTGACTTCAGCTCCCTGTTTCCTGAGACCAGCTGCTAGTCTCACGCAGCGGTCAGTTCCTGTCTCCTGTGCTGAAGCGGAGTACTCTCCTTGTTGACTTCAGCTCCTTGTTTCCTGAGACCGGCTGCTAGTGTCACGCAGCGGTCTGTTCCTGTCTCCTGTGCTAAAGCAGAGGTTTCCCCAGTGTTGTCTTCAGCTCCCTGGTTCCTGGGGCCTGCTGCTCATTCTCTATTGCAGAGGCCATATCCTGGTTCCTGCACTGAAGCGGAGGATTCTCCAGCCCGCTCAGGACTCTTGCGCTGAAGCACTGATCTAACACTGCTGCCAGGCGGTGTGCCCACTCCGGTCTACCTATCACTTCCTGAGACCAGTACCATGGGCATAGTCGCCGCACGCGCAGAGTCCACTCCCGCGCTCACGCTCCTAAGCTGAAGCGGGGAACTCCTGACTACCTGTTGCCAAACTCCTGCTTGAACAACGTTTACCCTGATGTCTCCAGTCCTGACCCTGGCTTGTCCACTGACGATGCTGCCTTCTCCAGTCCTGACCCTGCTACGTACGACTACGAACTGCGCAATCCGGATCAGCCTGCGCGGTCTATGGTCGGTGCTTTTACAACCCCACCTCAGCCACGCGTTCCGACCCAGGTTTGTGGCGAGCACCACCGTGACATTAGGATACTGGAGCATTTAAGACTTATTAACAATAAAGATCAAAACCACCCAGTATCAAAACATTTTTTCAGTTGTCCCAATGGAAATAAGGGTACTTTCACATTCCAGGGTATCGAATATATTCCGATGCCCCCAAGGGGTGGAGACAGAACCAAATTGTTGGACAGACGCGAAGCATACTGGATTTTCACCCTGAGAACTAGAGCACCTTTAGGCATGAACATTGATTGGGATTTGAGTCATTTTTTTGTAACTATATATATATATATATATATATATATATATTTATATATATATATATATATATATAATTTCAATTCATATTTAATATGTTATCAATTTATGGTTTAGTCACATTCATTGATTATTAATGATATATTATGGATTCTATTATATTTAATTATATATTTTTTGTTACTGTATTCTTTATTACTATATTATTAATCATAGTAATTAGTTTAAATGTTATTCAATTATAATTTAAATTTTTAATAATCAATTATATTTAATACATGTTTGATTTTCATGCTTTGCCAATCATTGCTCATGTTTATCCTGTCCGTGTCTACCACAGGGTCTATACTAAATTCTCACATCATTTGTCAATATGTGTGGAGTTATTTACTTATGTATTACAATCATGGCTCAACAAAGTATCCAGACGTTCCTCCTTCTCCTTCCGTGCACCCCAAAACTGGAACAACCTACCAGAGACTCTCACATCCACCACCAGTTTAAGTTCTTTCAAATCGAAGGCTGTCTCACATTTTAACCTGGTCTGTAACTGTTTCATACGCTCATACAGTAATATATATTTTCTTTAACTGTGCACGCAATGTCTTGTATATAATGTGCAGTATACCCTGTTCATTTATGTAACTGTACTTGTAACCATGTACTATTGGTTTTACTCTGTGCCCAGGACATACTTGAAAACGAGAGGTAACTCTCAATGTATTTCTTCCTGGTAAAATATTTTAGAAATAAATAAATAAATCATAGCTGAATTGGTATAGTTATTCCCCTTATATGAGGGGCTACGTAACCACAATGGTTCTATTTTGATTGTACATTTCCACACATACTGACATTTGTCCTCTGTGAACTACTGTACACGGTTTTTAATTTATGCCCTGATTATATATATATTATGTTAAAAGGCTTAGATATATAAATAATATACATATGATGTTGTTTAATACTATTATTATTTAAATGCTACGATTCATTTTATTGTTATTATATCTTACTCAATATGCCTCTATCACTATATATTACTTCAGGGTTGCTGCTTTTCAAGTATTCAGATTTTTGTGTTTTTTAAATAACGTTATTTTCTTGTTGTATTGTCTTGTGATGAATAAAGTTTATTTTAAGAAAAAACAGCATACCACCTGACCTGCCCAGCCTATGGGGATGCACGTTACGTCCGCTCAACAACATCTTTGGACACGCGCTGATGACGTCATCCTGATGGCGATTAAGGGGACGTCATCCACCTTTAAGACCCACCTTAAGACACACTTGCTTAAAGAAGCATACGAATAGCACTGTGAATATTCTGAAAACATGAAACATAAAGCTTGGTACCCTGCAGACGCACTTACCAGAACTCCCTCCTCCTGTCTCTGTACGTTCTCCCTACCTACCAATTAGATTGTAAGCTCCTCGGGGCAGGGACTCCTCTTCCTTAATGTTATGTTTGTCTAAAGCACTTATTCCCATGATCTGTTATTTATATTATCTGTTATTTATTCGATTACCACATGTATTACTACTGTGAAGTGGAGTGTCCCTCGGGGGGCACAGGTAAAGAGCCGCAGTGCCGTATGTTATACCCTGTACATAATGGACATTATTGTATATATATTCATATACAGGTTGGGTGTTTATTGATGTGTTAATTGATGTGGGTGTCACGTGGACTCCACGTGACACTTATCCCCTCCAGTCTAACTGTACTATTACTGTGTGTACACTCCATTTTCATCTGGACATTCATGTCATATACTTTCTACAGACGGAACCATGTCTGATTGTTGAGCACTACACTCACTATTCTGGGGTTCATACCCTACATATCTCTTTAGGTAGATCTCTCCCCTCAGAAAGGTCACGTACCAGGCAGGAGGTATAACAACAGGAACGGTTTATTATCTCTTCTGCACAGTATCAAGCAGGCTTCTGCCTGATGCAGTAACTCTCAGCTACCACTGAAGGATGGTCCCTGGACTGTCACTACAGGCTAAGGGCACTCGCAGCCATCCTAGCGCTTCCCTAAGACCCTAGCAGAGGCAGAGGTATGTTCCACACTCACTCTTCCCAGAGGGAAGAGGACTGGAGAAGGCCAATAATCAGCCTCTCCACTGTGTGACCTGTCTCAAGTGGGGAATGGCACTATTAAATTTGGGCCTGCCTTTAAGTACAGCCAGGAGGAGGGCACCAGGTCGGTCTCATGATTAGTCGTGCCCAGGCCTGATGTCACCGCCTCCCGCTGTCACTCAAGTGCAGCTCCTCAGAGGTGGAAAACCCCATATCAACTACTAGCAAGGCCTGTCTGTACCAGGGCTTACTGCCAGGAGGGAAGCAAACTAGTAGCCACAGATGGCATGGCTACAGGTGTTCACAGTGAATTTACTATATACATATAGTAAGTGATCAGTCTCTCATACCTGTTTAAGGTGCTGGTCGGTGCAGGCTTGGCATGGATAAGCAGAGACAATAATTATGGGAGCCAGGTACTTTTATAGTACAAAATGGAGCTTTATTCAACATCTATTTAAAGGCTCACCATACAAGGACAGACTTCATATTAGACATATTAGCTAGTGGTAAATCATCAAGTTACACTGTGCTTCTTCCGCTGGCAGCTCTCACTTCTAAGTTTGGAAGGTACTCATTGTTTCTTTTAGTATTGGTTAGAGTGGCAATCACTACCACCAGTTGCTACCACCTATTCAACATAAGAAAAATTAGTCCACACATTTCCCTCACCTCGGCCAAACTTCTCATCCACTTTACCATCTTTACCAGTCTCGACTACAGTAACTCCCTTTCCTCAGTCTACCCCTATACTCCTCCATACCCCTTTAACAAATCCAAAAAGCTGCAGCCCATACACTTCTCAATCTCCCCCGCTTTGCTGACGCCATCCATCTCCTCTACCAACTCCACTGGCTACACATCCAACAATGTTCCCTCTTCAAATTCCTCACCATGGTCTACAAATCTCTCATGGTCTAATCTTGCAGCACTCATCTCTCGCTACACCCCCTCCCGTCTTCTTTGGTCTCTGACTGCCACAACCCTCACTCCCCTTCCAGCACCCTGTGCCTCCTCTCGATTCTGATCATTTGCCTTACTCGCCCTCCTCTACTGGAACAGGCTCCCCCACCACATCCAATCTGCCCCCTCTCTTATTATTTTCAGAAGCCAACTCAAAACTCATCATCCATTGCATTCCATGATCCCCATTAACCTACTTCTATCCCATCCCCTCCCTCACCCCACCCTCCCGAACACCTATATTCTTCCCAACCCTCACCCTTTCCTAAACCATCATAAAGTCTCTCCAAAACCATCCAAATTTACCCATCCCACCTATCCAATTTCCTCCATTGTCCCCACTGTCAGGCTCATAACCATGCCACCGACAAGACTAAATCTAGATACCTGACCCCAACCCCTGTAAACCAAACAGGCGCTCAATGCACCTAACTCATAACCCGACCATAGTGTTCCCACACTGGCACACCACAAATACATATAAACAATTACTCTGTTCCATCACCTGAAATGTTTCATATGTAACCCCCCCCCATTGTTGTAGTAACTCATAATGCCCCATACCAAGTGGGCCCACGCTGGGAATATACTCTGATTTCTGGGATCATACTGGGGCCTGTAACTAAGGAAGAAAGGGGCCACCGAGGTTGAAATGAATGCAGCTCATCTCTGGAGACCCCCCTGCTTCAATACTATGTAATTAAACTAATAATTAAAGTAGCCTTATTACCGTAGTAACAAGCCGCTATGGTAATGAAGGGGTTAAACTGAAGTACCCAGTTTGTTGGTGTAGAGGGAGTTGGTGGAGGGGATATTTGTCCCATGGTGGATGGTTAGGCCTCCCGGGAGGGTTGCGGGAGGGGTTAATACCTTAATTACCTTACTGGTAGTAACCGCTAAGGTAATGAAGGGGTTAAACCCTCCAGCTACTCACCCTGGGACAACTACCCCCTCACCCACCCCCTCCCCCCTGCAAACCCACCCAACTTGAATGGTAAAATAACCTAGTATCCAAACGCATGTGTTCCTTACGTTTCTAACGGGAGAAGTTTATGCATACAATTAATCTTGGTGAACATGGTTACATTTTTACTGATCTATGAATTCTTAAATAACGTTATGTTATTTTAATCAATTTAACGCCCCTTAGCGAATCTGAACCATAAAGTGTAAAAACAAAACCTCAGATGTTGTTAATTCTCAAATGGCACAATCTTTATCTAAGAATAGATCACCTTTGCACTAGTGTTCTATTTTCAGACCTTGTTTAAATTAGTTGGAAATGTTTTTGAAGAGTTACGTGAAAAGAATGTTTTTAACTGTCAAAGCACATCTGCTGTTAAAGAAATTGTGTTATTACGGGCCACAGATACTTGGCTTAACATACCCATTATATACCTTCTTTCACAAATAATGCAGTACTTTTGAAGCTTGAATTAAAATAGGGTTAAAAGCTTGTGTTAGGGGCATGTATTAGGTTTCTTATGAAGCCCTGCAAAAAAAGTGATAACTTTAATAGCAGTTTTAAAAAGAATTCCAGCTTTCAGGCAAATTTTACAAAACTAAAATAACATGGCATATTTATACATGCAATTTTTTTTAAAGGTTTAAAGAGGCGACCTGAAATGTCCTGCAAGCTTGCACTCATTTCAAACCTTAATTAGCCATTAAAGGTAACAATTTTGCCAGGCATTTGTTCTTATTTATTACAAAAGTCTACCTGTCTTTCTACTCTACATGCGAACACGGCACCATTCTGTATCTGTCACAAAATCAGAAAAATATTTAATGCCTATGGCAACCAATGCATTGAAAGAAATGCCTTCAGGCACTAAAGGATTTTATGTAGGTATAAGTTTATTTATATAGAGTCACCAATATACATAGCACTTTACAGAGTTATAATACAGACAGTGCAGGGAGAAAGTGTACAACGTTACACGAGTGCGTTACACAGGAAGTAAAACAATAGGATTTTGGGAGTCAAAAAGTCAAGTATTTACAATCCAGTTTTATAACCAAATCCAAAAGAGTCATATTATCTCAACAATGATAAGGTACTGGTAACTATCTCAGTCAAATATGTATTTGGGTTCCAGGATTTAGGGAGTCCCTGCCTACAGAGCTTACAATCTAAATAAAATCATACTGTAGGAAACTAACAGGGGCTTATTCTAGTAGCTTAGACATGTGACTTAAAGGGTCTAAAGAACACTTTCCTTGAGATTTTGCATGTTTTGCTTTTCTTTAAGCCGTTATTGCATGTCCAAATCGCCTGTAAACGGCTTTTTTAGAGGTGTCGTCACTCTTGCTCTGACAATCTGACCGGTTGGGCAAAAAAGGGTAAAACTTTCTTGTACAGTAGCTCTGTATTGCAAATCGCAGCTGAGATATTAGCCGGAGGAGCAAGAGGTATCTCCAGTTGTATATATGTCCCTGTAATCCCTCCCCCCTATGGGACATTTGGTCGTAGTTACCGATGTAGTGCTGCTCACCTGTTGGCTCTCACGATTCTGAACTTCTGCCAATGGTATTGGAGATAAACAGGACAGGCTTTTGGATATTATCTTCTTTCTCTTTGGTGCAGTGCCTCCATCCTGCAGGCCTATCATAGGTGCAGCCCCTGCAGGAAACCTCTCTTCCCTCCCCCTGAATAACTGCATCCTCAGGCAGGAGTAAAACAACTGGTGGTCTTTATTTGTCTTCACAGCACAGCATAGTTATTCTTGGTCTCTGGACCCAACTCCAGGAGCTTGCGGCCCCAAGAGTCTCTCCTCAGCACCCTTATCCCCTGATGGGAGTAGAGGTAACAGCTCCCACCCCCCTGAGGGAGGGAACAGAACCAGATCCTTGGCTCAGCACACTGAACACACTACTCCCCTTGAGGGGATAAAGGGTATCAGCCCCCGCTCCCCCGAGGGAGTGGACATAAACCACATCCCTGGCTAAACAGTAGAGAACATAACTCTTCATCCTACTTCCCCAGAGGAGAGAAGATAGATCACTAAATTTAGTCTGCAACCCATTTTTGTTACAGGGGATGGTCCCAGGTCGTAGCCCCGGTAGTGGGCAGTAACTCGGCCTTGGGCACACCCCTCCTCTAACTACTAGGGAGTTATTTACTACAGCAAGGGCATGGGATTAAACCTAACACTGCCTGTGCTGGTACCAGGACTTTTATGTTATGTAGAGAAATGTAGTAGCTAGGAGATACATGGATACATGCTCCCCCTGGTGAGGCCACATGCCCCTGCTGAGGCACCCAATTTATACACTTCCATAAATTTGGCGAACAGGAAAAACACAACCCAATAACATTGGAATAACATGAGTACAACTGGATCCTCCCTACACTTGAGAATCTATATTCATATATTAATAGTAATGCTTTGGATCAGGTTTGCGTACCATCCTCCCCTCACCATCTGGTACGGTTACCGAATAGCAATGCTTCTGGCCCATCTCTGAGAGATACTCTACCCTATCTATGTAGATGTTCCTGCCTACCTTCCATACTCTGATTAGGTAGGATACCTTCTCCTCATTGTAGTAGCAAGCGACATTACAGCGGGCAGCCAGGTAATCTAATACCATATCTCTGACCCATTCCTCCTTATTAGCCTCTGCCTATCTCATTAGGGGTTCATGGACACAAGGATAATCATATCTGTGAGATTTCCTATATCGTTGGACCACTATACTATCCGCCCTACTATTCTTAATTAAGTTCTGCCCACCTAGTCCTATTCATGTGTGGCACGTACCCCTGGAACATTGGATCCCACCATGTATGACCTTTCCCACATTAGAAATAGGCATTTCAACACATTCATCATGCATTGAACCCATAGTAGATGGTGGTCTAGAACAGCCAGATTTACAGTATCCTTCCCGGGAAGACATAATATAATCCGACATTCCACCCCATGGCACATCATTGTCAAGCCCATCCCACACTTTATTGTCCTGGGTAGGTTTTGATACATGATCAGTTTCCTGGGCAACTTTCAATGAGGTCTTAATTTCAGAACCATGTCCCAATGTCTCAAGCACCTTGCGCCTACCTCGGCCCATCACTGCAAGTACCTTGTGGCTATCCGTTTCCTTGGTGGCCTTACAATCTCGGGCCTTGCCTCGGGCACGCCACTGCTGCAAGAAATGATCGGCGTCGGCCTTACTCACTGGAGCGGAGGTCACGGCTTCCGTATCCACCCCGGTGGCTGAAGTCTCGATAACGACTTCCGTTGGCACCGGAAGGGTGGTGGCATCTACAGGAAAAGAAGTACCGGCCGGTACCTCCAAGATGGATGCCTCCATGGGAACCAGCTGGGCTCAAGCACCTTCGTTGTTCAGTGGGGCTGTTGTAGCCGTGTGAAACTGTGTATCGGACACATCCTCACCGCTCTGCTGGGCTGATGCAGTCTCGTGGATCTCCCGGCTGGGAGCAGGCACATCTGACACCTTGCAAGGATCCTCCAGAGCCACACACATCTTCCGCTCGGGTGGGGTCGCCTCAGATGTCATTACGGATCGTTGGAGAAGCTCTCTTTCGCACCGAACGGCCGTTCTCACCACTCCAGGAATGATTGGCGACACTCTGGCAGGAGTACCACGATGGAGCCTCCAGCCTCGATTTCAGCCAGCACAGAGTCGGATACTTGGGTAAGCAACTTCCGACAGGATACCACGCTCATCACCGTAGACACAGATGACAACGGTTCCATTGGCACATTGTATGAAGAGGTCCTCTGGTATATCACCATATAGCCGACGGCGGCTTGCAAGTAGTGGGCCCGCTCTCGCACCATCAGCGGAGGTCAAAAGGGTCCATCTTCTATGAGCATTTCGGCAGGTATTTCACATTCATATTCACAGGTCAATTCTGAATTGGGAACGCACCGTTCCTCCTCGGTTGCAGCTTCCAGAGAACCCGCTCCCAATTCATCAAGCCATAGGCCATAGTCCCGGCCATAGCCCCTGTCCAGGCAACATCGGTCCGCATGACACATATCATAAAGAGACATCAGGCAGCCGAGCTCTTCACTTGGGAGAGGCATGCTCCATGAGCTTCTGTAGCCCACAGATAAGGTCGTAGAAGCCCCTCACATCCTTCTGGCTAGACGCTTCAGGGGGTGGCATTAGTGGTTAAAGATAAGGTGTTCCACACCTCTTGCAGCTGGACTTTACTTCCATCTCCCCGCCAGGGCAGTCACATAGCGAGCAAGCGCATTGTAGGAAGTCCTTCCTGTAGATTTGCACTGCCAGGAGTCCTCCTGGTAGCACATAATGCTCAACGGCTTTCTCGGCCATAGTAGTCACTAGGACAGAGAGCAAGGCTAGGGTAGATCTTGCTCCTTCAGTCACCACGTGCATCTGAGGGTGAGGTAGCGGTATCCGGCTACGTCCCTAGTGGTGTCACTTCGATCATTGCCTCGTTGATCCAGGAGTCCAGGTACTAAATATGGGCGCGGATTCAGCTTTCACGCCAAAGCCGCACATTTTTGCAAAGAAAAAGCTTGCATCTTGCAAAGCTTACCACGCAGTTCTCCCGTTTTGGCGGGAACTGCTATTGCACGTGCTGCCACTCCCTTCATGGGGGATCTGGTCCTTTGGATCCTGAGATCCCCCTTGGGACGCCATACAGTACACACACATACAGTTTGAGCACAATTATTGGATATTCATGCAGTAGTTCCCGTCCGTCGGATCTCGGGAGCCTCCAGGTACCCTACACATAATTCCTCAGTTATCGCCATGAATCGGTAGTTTTCAAGCATCTCTCAGTTTAGTGAAATATCCATTTCGGTTGCAAAAGCCTGCCTGCTTGCATCTCAGCATCACCTCCAAATGTAACCCCCCACCCCCTTACAGGAGATTTGGTCGTGGTTACCGGGTGTAGTGCTGCTCGCCTGTTAGGCTCTCAGGATTCTGAGCTTCTGCCGATGGTATTGGGGATAAACAGGACAGGCTTTCAGATCTTATCTTCTTTCTCTTTGGTGCAGCGCCTCCATTCTCCAGGGCCTATCAAAGATAGGTGCAGCCCCTGCAGGAAGCCTCTCTTCCCTCCCCCTGAATAACTGCATCCTCAGCCTTTAGGGTAAAACAACTGGTGGTCTTTATTTGTCTTCACAGCACACCATAGTTATTCTTGGTTCCTGGAGCCAACTCCCGCAGCCTGAGGCCCCAAGAGTCTCTCCTCAGCTCCCTTATCCCCTGATGAGATAAGGGGTATCAACCTCAATCCCCCAAGGGAGGGGACATGAACCGGATCCCTGGCTCAGCACACAGAACACCCTGCTCCCTCTGAGGGGTGAGGACAGAATCAGCTCCCTGACTCAACACTAGAGAACATACTTCTTCATTCTACTCCCCCAGAGGAGAGAAGATAGAACACTAAATTTAGGCTGCAACACCTTTTTGTTACCAGGGGAGGGTCCCAGGTCGTAGCCACGGTAGTGGGAAGTATCTCGGTCTTGGGCACACCCCTCCGGTAACTACTAGGGAGTTATTTACTGCAGCAAGGGCATGGGATTAAACGTAACACTGCCTGTGATGGTACCAGGACTTATATGTTAGGTAGAGGAATTTAGTAGCCGGAGATACATGGCTACATCCCCACAAACCTCCCTATGAATAAATTAGGGAGAGATGCCTGTGCTGAAAAATATAAAAACATACCTGAGGTACCCGGAGAGATCTGCTAATGTCTACAATATCTATACGAAGTATATTTTAATGTGTCACATCCTTCTTAAATATATCCTTCAGACCAATCAGTCTAAGGACCCTTATAATGAAGGGATACTTGGGTCAGACCCAACAGATTTAGAGTCCACATCACTGCCATTCAGGGAAGCAGTTCTAGCATTGAACTAATCCAGATGCTGGGAAATGCTCGACTACTCACATCTGTAGCTCCCTCCCCCTAGCTTTCTTTAAAGAGCAAAACATGTAAAAGCTTATGTCATATTGTTATTTTTGGGTGCCCAATATTCCAGAACAATAGGGCCAGGGACCTCCTCACCAACCTGCTCCCGACATTAGCCAATCTGGCTATACTGTATATAAATCCAGGAAGCAGTGTGTGTCTGGGGAGGCTTCCCTTGATTGCCAGGCTCTGTTCTGGGTGCTGGTGCGCTCTTGTATCGAGCAGAGTCCACCCATGCTGTGGCCACTGGGCAGGTAGCTGCATTTACCCCCCAATGGGCCTTAAGCGGGGTGCTCTTCTCAGTATCCCCCCAT
Organism: Ascaphus truei; assembly: GCF_040206685.1. Lineage (NCBI taxonomy): Eukaryota > Metazoa > Chordata > Amphibia > Anura > Ascaphidae > Ascaphus > Ascaphus truei. The sequence goes on from NC_134483.1 coordinate 60,611,943, forward strand.
CTGGTTTCTTTTCAATTACACCTACTCCTTTGGCTGCATTTTTAGTTACAGTGCACTGGCTTCAGTTTTATTTTTACTCTGCTTTGCCAGCCAATCAGTTAAAGGTTTTACAAATAGACCTATTTAATTTGATATATTTTGGTGTGGGAATAGTTGGGGAACATTGTATGTATTTTGTAGGGAGGTTGGGGTTTTATTTTCGAGCTTTAAAACCACCTTTAGTTTTACTCCAGAGGCGGCACTAATTCTACCCAGCACTGCCCTACTCTAACTGGGCTGGCTACTGCAGCCTCAATCCTCTATCCCCTCCCACACCACAGCCTAAATCCCATCACCTACCACAGCCTCAATCCCCTATCCCCTCCCCCACCACAGCCTAAATCCCCTCCCCTACCACAGCTTTAATCCCCTCCCCCACCACAGCCTAAATCTCCCCCCACAGCCTAAATCCCTCCCCTACCACAGCCTAAATCCACTCCCCCACCACAGCCTCAATCCCCTACCCCCTCCCCAACCACAGCCTAAATCCCCTATCCCCTCCCCCATCACAGCCTAAATCCCCTCCCCTACCACAGCCTCAATCCCCTCCACCACCACAGCCTCAATCCCCTCCCCCACAACAGCCTAAATCCCCTATCCCCTCCCCCACAACAGCCTAAATCCCCACCCCTACCACAGCTTCAATTCCTTATCCCCTCCCCCACCACAGCCTAAATCCCCCACCACAGCCTCAATCCCTTACCCCTCCCCTACCACAGCCTAAATTCCCTCCCCCACCACAGCCTAAATACCCTATCCCCTCCCCCACTGCAACCTCAATCCCCTATCCCCTCCCCTACCACAGCCTAAATCCCCTCCCCTACCACAGCTTTAATCCCCTCCCCCACCACAGCCTAAATCTCCTACCCACAGCCTAAATCCCCTCCCCTACCACAGCTTTAATCCCCTCCTCCACCACAGCCTAAATCTCCTCCCTACCACAGCCTAAATCCCCTCCCATACCACAGCCTAAATCCCTCCCCTACCTCAGCCTAAATCCCCTCCCCCACCACAGTCTAAATCCACTCCCCCACCACAGCCTAAATCCCCCACCACAGCCTCAATCCCCTCCCCCACTACAGCCTCAATCCCCTCCTCCACCACAGCATCAATCTCCTCCCCCACCACACCCTCAATCCCTCCCCCACCACACCCTCAATCCCCTCCCCCACCACAGCCTCAATCCCCTATCCTGTACAGCATATACACATTCCGTCTCCTCCTTGAAATTAATGGGAATAGAGCACATGCAACTGCCAAGGTCAGGAACAGAAAGGGGCACAGTCCTACTGCAAAGGGAGGCTTTCTGGATTTAAACTCTGGAAACCGTCTTCCCAAAAGGCCTTAATGATAATTTATCTTTGAGCTGTTTCCTGGGTGGGAGATAAAATAGATCTTTTGGATTTTTGTGCTTTCATCCATTCAGATACCGTATCCGGCTGTTATTGCTGCTGTTGAACTGGTTCTCTCATATGTGTGCGTTTACAGAAGGTTAGTAGTTCTCAGATAGAGAATAAGGTAGAAAGAAACAAACTTTTTATATACCAAAAGTTATTAGAGCAAATTGTTGTTTTAATGATTTACAAAAATTACTATAAAAAAATGTTTTCACATTTTTTTTAAACTTATGCCACTTGGGGTTGAGGATTTGCTGCTTTTAAGTTACTTTAATCATCATGCCTACAGGAGGATGAAATAAACACATCAGGACAGCCAGCGGCAATTGCACAGGAACCTCACTTTTCCCAATGGACATTGTTGCTAGGCTACAAGAGAGAAATAATAGCCAGACGCCAGCTGTGGGCATCAGCTGTAAAAATACAATGTAGTGATGTCAGACGTTCTTCAGACGATCGATGTGACCCAGATGGAACGACGCCACGTGATGACGTCAGCGGCATACGAGGATGCACGAGTCTCCAGTGATGCCTTGACAACGAGGGACACCACTGAGGATGAAATGGACACACCCCGGCACCAGATGGGATGATTGGAGGCAACTGATGATACCAGAGATGACATCAACCAATGCAGAGATGGATACGCCCACCAGGGGGATGGAAATGGAGGATTAAACACAGAAGAACCTGATTAAGAAGATTAGTAACAAAGCAGCTGCACATGGGTGTTTGGACTTTTTGAGACTATTTAATGTTTGTTTGTCAGCTCACTCACCAATGCCACTTCACTTGAGAAAGGCCAGCAGGCCGAAACGTTGTGTACCTTATGACACAATAAATGCTTTATGATTAAGAAATCCGTGTGCCCTTGTCCATTCATATCTTTGTACAATAGTGTATCCATACATAGCTCTACAATAATAATGAATAAATTACTTTTAATAATGTACAAAGAAAATAAATGAAGGAAAGACACAATAATCAACGAAAAAACGTAACAATAATAATAATAATAATAATAAAAAAAAATAGTTATCCATATATTATAGCAAAAACAAAGATTACCCTGCTCAAGAAATGCCAGGAAAGCCTTGAACTTGTTCTGGGATTTCCTGGCATTTCTTGGACAGCGTTATCTTTTTTTGGCTTAATTATATTCCCCTAGTGCACCAACTCTAACCATCACCTATTTTTCTATCATGCCTCTGTTCTTATTGTTCATCCATATTATAGCAATATTGCATTAGCATTAGGTAAACCACATGACTAGCGCGTCTTTAACACATGCAATAATTAACGTGAGTAAAAGTTTTTGTCAATGAACATTGTGCTGGTTAACGTGTCTCTGCTCCATTAATAAAATCATTTTTGTAGTGGCCGACTGCCTACTATTTTTTTTAGGGCATACATACAAATAACAACAATCCAAGCACTGTAATATTGCCAACCTGGATGTTACGTAGGTGGCGGCTGGCCATCCTGCATTGCCAGGTGCAAATTTGCCAATTGCCAATTCTGACTGAGATGTTAGGGATGTGTAGAGAACTGCCTGCCTGGCAAAGCATGGCAGTTTGGGTGCTGGCTTGTTTGACAGACTGTCCTCGGTTATCCAACGGAATCTGTTCTGGAAGTAGTGTTTGATAGTGAAACCGTTGTAAAGTGAGTCCCATTTAAATCAGTGGCGGTGAGTATTGGATAACGCATTCAGGCGTCGGATAACGCATTCCGGCGTAGAAAAATGACCCATAGGGTTGCATTGTAAAGCGTTGGATATGCCATTCATTGTAAAGTGAAACGTTGAATAGCGAGGACTACCTGTATATGGTAAAAATAAAATGCAAGTAATGCCATATTTTCAAGTTTTTGTTTTGCCAATAAGATGATGATGATGATGAAGGTGGAGGCAGATGTGGTGGGAGTGACAGAAGATGCAACAGGCCAGTGACATGGCAGCAGTCATGTACTGTAGGGACACTGACAGTGCCCCGTAAGTGCATGAGATGATTGTCTTGCGTAATTCACTTCTAGTATTTATCACAGAGACTTTGCTAACTGTTAGGATTGACATTCTTCTGGGTGATCTAGTCCCTGATGGGTACTCTTTATTGCATGTTCCTAGGGTGCATAAGTAGACGGGAGGAGGAGAAGCCATGACATTTTATCCAATATTGCCCATAATTAATGGTGTGCAGCTACTACCCGTGTCCAAGGTGTGTAACCTTGTCATCCTCTTTCACTATAGTCTCAATATGTGAGCCCAAGTATGCAGTTGTGAATACTGTTTTTTTTTAATCTGAGGCTGCTTCTGAGTTGTTGTCTATGAATCTTGAGATAGTGGTTGGACTATGGGAATACCTTATATGCAAGACTACTACCTGACGCGGAGGCTCCAGCTTGTGCAGAACACTGAAACTTGGATGCAGAGATGTATTTCTCGCTTCGTGTATAGTACCCCCAGCTTAAACAATCTGCACTGGCTTCCAGTGATCTTCCGCGTTCGGTTCAAGTTAGCCGTTATGGCCTTCAAAACCTTACAAGACCAAGGGCCTTCAGTCTCTTCTGATGCCTCGGAGGGATACTTGTTATGATCTAAGGTCCTCAGGGGGTTCCACACTTCCAAGCCAAGGGTTCTGCACCCTATGATAGGTGGGCAGGCCTTCTCATGTGTGGCTTCAGAGGTTTGGAACGTGCTCCTTCCAGAGCTCAGGTGCATACCGACTTTACCATTGTTTCGGACACAGTGTAAGATTAATTTCTTCCTTCTAGCTTGTCCTGTCTGAGTCCTGTCTAATTTTCTAGATATAATTTTAGTTACTCTTACAGTGGTTTTAAAGTATTGCGGTGCCCCCTTAAACGGAGGTATGTTTTAACTTAAAAATGAATGATCATGATGACAGTCTCATTGGCAACTGGCAGACATGTCAGTCTGAGACTGTGACTAATTATGTAGCCACATAGCTTAGCTACATTTAGTTTATTTCTGACAGTTAGCTTGTCTAACCTGTTGTGTCAATTAATATTTGTTACGGAGCCACTGATCCAGCTGTTGATCGTGGAGAGAGGACAAGATCTCAGCCAGGATTCTGCGATACTGAAGGTCAATGCGGGTGGCCTGTAGATGGCATCTACCTCTGTGGAGCGGTGGTGAGACCTGCCTCCTGAATAGAAGAATGATAAATTGCTGCACAGTATTATATTAACAGTGTTGATCAAAAAAGATTTGATCAGAAAGGTAACCCTCTATATAGCACTCTAAACCTATATAGTATTTAATTATGGACATAAAGGGTTGTCCAACAATTAGTGCTGTCAGAATCCCCTGCAATCACCCTCCCAGCAGCCCCCTCCTCGGCAGTCACCCCCCTTGCAGTCACCCCACCCCCCAACAGCCCCCTCCTCGACAGTCGCCCCCCCCTCCCGGCAGCTCCCTCCTCAGCAGTGGCCCCCTGGCAGTAGCCCACCTCCCCCAGCAGTCACCCCCCCTTTTGGCAGTCACCGGGCCAGGCCTGACCATCACCAAGGTAAATATATTTTTTAAATATGTATTGTTATTTTTTTTTATAAGCTTTGGGGGCCTTTTTTATATGTATGTTTTTTAATATATGGATGTGGGGGTATATGTATTGGGGAGGTGTTTTTGTATGTATTTGGGGGGTTTGTATATATTTGGGTGGGTGGGGGAGCTATATATATTTGGGGGTGGGGTTTTTTTTGTATATATTTGGTGGTGGGAAGTTTTTTGCATCGGGGGTGGGTTTTTTTGGTATATTTTGTGTGGGGAATTGTGTGAGGGGGAGAGAATGAGTCTGAGGAGGGGGATTGAGTGGGGTAATTAAAGGAGGGGGGAGTGAGAGTTGAGAGGTGGTGAGTGGGGAAAAGAGGGAGTAAGAGTGAGAAGCAGGGGAGAGAGGCGGGGGGGATTGAGTGAGTGGGGTAATTAATTTAGAGAGTGAGAGGTGATACGGAGGAGAGAGAAATTCATGGGAAGAGGGAGGGATATAGAGGCGGTTCGCGAGGTGTGAAATGGGGCTTGGTGGGGGGCAGTCAGAACTGTAGTCCTGGGCCCCGGGAAATCTGTCTGCGGCCCTGCCAACAGTGCTTACAATTTTCAATTTGTCCCAGTATCTGAAGAGAAGATTACACAGGTGCTCCTAACATTAAAATTAAACAGTCACTGTGGACCTGACCGAGTGCAATCCAAGTTCCTATGACTCGGTGCCCCAGTTATGGCCATACTGTTTGCCTCCCTAATCATCTCTAGTTTGTCTTCAGACCATATACCATCACCTGGAAAACAGACAGAGTTGTCCCAGTCTTCAAAAGTGGGGACACAAACACTGTCTCAAACTACAGGCCAATCTCTCTTCGCCCAATACTATTCAACTTCATGGAAAAATGTGTCCACTCCCACTCCCAGTTAAACGATTACTATACCAAGACAAACTTCCTTAGTCAACTGCAATATGACTTTCACTCAAACCACTCCATGGTAACTACTAAGTTTGCAATGAGATCCAGAGTGGAATGGAACTGGGTCAACATTTCTAGATTTTGCAAAGGCTTTACAGTAGATACTGTTGACCATTTAATTTTGTTAAACAAGCTTCAATGCTCTGGAATAGGGGAGCATGATATCTGTCTATCTTGGGCTCTATGTGCAACCCTTTGACTGTCACGAGTGGGGTCCAACAATGCTCTGTTCTGGGGCCTCTATTCTTTTCAGTCTTCATTAATAATCTTCCTACAGCTTGCAAGGCATCTTCAATGCACTGTGTGAGGATAACACAATCTTATATACACACAGTATATATAGCCTCTCTGACCTTGGACATACTTCAATGTTTTAAGGCTTAAATACTGGATTTCCCAAAACAAACTGTTTTTAAACACTGATCAAACTGTAACAATAGTATTTTGGACTAAAGCTACATCTAAAAGGAGCAAACCAAGCTGGCAATTTTTTTTGCAATTTTCTTTTTTTATATATATAGGATTGAATCAGGGGGTCCACAGAGCTGAAACCCATTAAACTCCTGGAGATACTTACTTGCGAAGTAGGTGCTGGTAGCCGCTCCAGCAAAGCAAGCAGGGCTTTTAAGTTTAAGGCTCCCGCATCACACGTTGCCAATAGGAACTCACATGCATTAAGTAGACCGTTTGTAACTTTTAGAGTGTTAGGAGATGAAAATGGTCTCTCCCCTTGGGTCCACACTTGGATAGGGTCACACCTATCACTCAAATAAAGAGACTGTACAGAGTATAGGTCAGCGGTGCGCAAACTGGGGGGCGTGCCCTCCGAGACTGAGTGGGGGGACTGCGCGCTTCCCGAAGGCACATAAATTAAGTGCCAGGGGAAGCGGTGAAGGCCTCTGTATACCTCACCTACAGTACCTTGGCTCCGGCGGCTTCTTAGACGCGTCGCCATGGCAACGCGGTGTGAAATGACGCCACAAGGTAATTTGACGTCATGCATAACGCCGACGCTGGAGCCGAGGCAAGAGGGGGGGGGGGTGAGGCGCGGAGAGAGGGGAACTGAAAGCAGGGAGGTGCAGGGAAAATGTTTGCGCTCCCCTGGTATAGATCGTATAGAAAATCAATATTAAAAATATACAGTATCATTGGGCAATTCCACTCACATTTGCCAGGTAAGAAAATAGCATGCAAGACCATTTTCATCTCCTGAACACTTTAAAGCAAGCATGTCAAACATGCGGCCCACAACGAGTATCTGTGCGGCCCAGCCAAGGTGTCCCGGTTACGGTGGCGGTGAGGAGGATGCGGCAGCTGGTAAGTATTCTCTGTGTGAGTGAATGCTGCCAGGGGATTGGATGAAGGGCCGCATGGGTTTGAATGAAGGAGGCGGGGCTTAGAATGCCGGCCGGGATGCAGGGGATTGGCTCAGGCAGGTTAGAGGAAGCCGGGGGCGGGGCTTCCGCTTTGTACAGAGCACACGGTGAGTGTGTGTGTCTTCCTTCCCGCTCCTGGCTCCTCTGCCTGCTGCGCGGTGTCCCCCGCCGGGCGGGCAGCCATAGGGACCCGGGGGAGAGGTGCTCACCCCCTTTGGCGCTCACCCCCCTTGCCGCTCACCCCCCTTGGCGCTCACCCCCTTGGCGCTCACCCCCTTTGGCGCTCACCCCCTTTGCCGCTCACCCCCTTGCCGCTAACCCAATTGCCGCTCACCCCCTTGCCGCTCACCCTCTTGCCCCCTTGGCGCCCCCCTTTCACCCTTGGCGCTCCCTTTGCCCCCGGTCCGCATGGTGCGGGAGATGGGCGTGGGGGCGGGCAGTGGTGGTGCACGATCGCTGGCGGGCGGTAGGTGCAGCGGGAGCCTCAAAAAGCAGGCCTTTTCTCTGTCCCCGCCCCCCCCCCCTCCAGTCACTCACATCCGTCGCTCTACTCCACTTTGTGTGTGTGTGATCGGGGGGGGGGGTGGAGTGTGTGTGTGTGGGGGGGGGAGTGTGTGTGTGGGGGGGGGGAGTGTGTGTGTGTGTGGGGGGGAGTGTGTGTGTATGTGTGTGGGGGGGGAGTGTATGTGTGTGGTGGGGAGTGTGTGTGTGTGTGTGTGTGGGGGGGAGTGTGTGTGTGTGGGGGGGGGAGTGTGTGTTTGTGGGGGTGGGAGTGTGTGCGTGTGGGGGGGGGAGTGTGTGTGTGTGGGGGGGAGTGTGTGGGGGGGAGTTGTGGGGTGGGGAGAGTGTGTGTGTGGGGGGGGGGGAGAGTGTGTGTGTGTGTGTGGGGGAATGTGTGTATCTGTGGCTGTGTGTGTGTATCTGTGGCTGTGTGTGTGTATTAGTGGATGTGTGGGTATCAGTGGCTGTGTGTGTATCAGTGGCTGTGTGTGTGTGTGTGTCTGTGCAGGCCAGCAGTGACTGTGTGGGTGTCTGTGTGTGGTCAGTGTCTTTGTTGGTCTCTCTGTGTGAGTGTCTGTAGGTCAGTGGCTGTGTGCGCCTGTGCAGGTCAGAGAGAGAATGGGGGGGGGGGGGAGAGAATGGAGGGGGGGATAGGGAGATGGGTGGGGAGAGAGAGAGAGGATATTGAGCAAATGGGGGGGGAGAAGGGAATGGGTTGAGGAGACAGAGAATAGAGGGGATTGAGCGAATGGGGGTGGGGAGAGAAGGGAGAGAGAATAGGGGGAGGACAATGGGAGAGGGTGAGAGAAATATGGGGGGGAAGTAGAGAGAGATGAGGGACAGGGCCGCCAACAGGGCCGTCAACAGGCCCGGTGAGTCAGTCAACCACCCTCTCTCTCTCTCCCCCCACCCTCTCTCTATCTCCCATCCTCTCTCTCCCACCCTCTCCTCTTTTCCCACCCTCTCCCACCCTCTCTCTCTCCCACCCTCTCCCACCCTCTCTCTCCCACCCGCTCTCTCACTCCCACCCTCTCTCTCTCTCCCACCCACCCACCCTCTCTCTCTCCCACCCTCTTCCCATCCTCTCTCTCTCCCACCCTCTCTCTCTCTCCCACCCTCTCCTACCCTCTACCACTCTCTCTCTCCCATCTCTCTCTCTCCCACCCTCTCTCTCTCCCACCCTCTCTCTCTCCCACCTCTCTCTCTCTCTCTCTCTCTCTCTCTCTCTCTCTCTCTCTCTCTCTCTCTCTCTCTCTCTCTCCCACCCTCTCCCTCTCCTCTCCCACACTCTCTCTCTCTCTCTCTCTCTCTCTCTCCCACTCTCTCTTCCCTCCCTCTCTCTCTCCCACCTCTCTCTCTCCCACCCTCTCTCTCTCTCCCACCCTCTCTCTCCCTCCCACCC